>NC_060158.1:651149-666127 GCF_021292245.1 Micropterus dolomieu | reverse complement strand
ACGTGAAATCCAGCAGCTTACATCAAATTTAAAATAATCAGGAGTGACAACGTTTTATTTGTCCTACAGGTTCTGGGCCGTAGGATTGCCACAGCAGCACTGGGACCAGTACGCTGCATGCTGCAATCAATATGGGCAATGGACACAGAGCATATACTATAACCAAAAGAACTGGATATGTGAGAAATAAGTGTCTTGTTTTTCTTGATGACAGTGGTATAGAGTTGGGGACACATACGGCATGTTTCTTAGCTTTTTTAATGCCTTTATTTTTGACATGATTAACATTTGTCCCATATATTCAATCTTTTTTCTCTGCTCCTCTACACTGTTTTGGATCTATTATTTTCTGCATGTAGCAGAACAAAGACTTCATTCAATCTAGCTGCACTTAAAGGCCGGGTCTGTTATTCTGAAGAAATCCAAAACCGTGACAAATATCATGATCTTTAGCGAACAGTGACACAGTAATTTACAGAACCAGGTCTGAGTACAAACACTGGACTTTATTTAAGCACACAGAGCGCACGACAAGTGGACCGTGATGACATATTCAGTGAATCTGACAAAAACACATGTTTTGGATTAGAATAAGGTAATGACAACATACCCTGCATGTGTGTCAGTAAGGAAGATATTCTGTCATCTTTCTTTTATTATAAAAATTTGTTTAACGTCTTTAGGTTATCATCATGATTGACCCATTAAAGCTCAAATCAAACTTGTTGTCTGTGAGTATTCTGTAAGGGGAACCATGAATGCAGCTATGCACAAGTGTATGTGACTCTGTTGTTGGTTTGTAATTCCTTAATGTCCACAGAAAATCAACTTTCAACTTAAACTATCTAAAAGTATATTTGATGTCTAAATTCAAGTCAAGTGGGGCATTCAAATCAACAGACAAATATGTTTTGGTGTGCAGTGGTTTGTCCTGCTCTCACTTCCTGTATTGAAGCCGGCCAACTCCAAGACAAACAAGCAGACAGTGAAACGGTTCAGTAAAGTTTTCAGTTTTTCAAAATGCCTGCAAGTATTATCCTTGCTGTACCAGATTCAAGCTTGAATGTGAGATATACCGAAAGAGTTCAAGAGAACAGACGAGCAGGAGAGGAGAATGAGGTGGAGATCTCAGAGGATGAAGAGCATCAGACTGATCCTGGGTCACAACAAGCAAGTAAGTCTGAAATTATGTTCTAAAAAGTAAGTTAATGTAATGTAATGGCTATTTAAAGATTTGATACAGAGTGTCTTGGTGCTCTAATCTGGTGCCACGAGAGTCATTAATCTTATTGAGAGAATGACAACGAGTAACAAACTCCACAGAGTGGCCACTTTAAACTTCAAACAAGCATAATCAAAATGTTCTCTCTGTATTTTGTCTCTGTAGGACCACAGACTCTAAAGAATCGTGTCAAAAGAAGATGTTTTACTGCAGCGACTCTGGGAGTGATGTATCTTCTGATATTGGCTGGAGTCTTCATACGCTGTGAGGAATTAAGTTTTTAATCCAAATTATCCTAACTTAAATCCCTCTCTGTTTTTTGTAATGTCATGTTTTAAGTTTTTTTTCTCTGTTAGATAACAAAACAGTTGCATGCAACAGACATGCTTTTGGGGAAAAACACTGAAGTTAGTCAGCACCAGTTCATGCTCCTGTTACTCTGTGTAGAAGAGGAAGACAAACAGAATTTAACAACACTTGAAATACATAAATCATTTGCAGTTAGGTGAGCACTGCCGCAAAGATATTAAATCTTGATGAATATCACATATTTTTTTGCTGCAGCCCATCTAGTCAGTCTGCAGATGGGATTGAGCCTCAGCAGCGACAGATCATTCCAGATGTTTTGCCTGATAGGCTTGAATTTTTTGGATATGCAGAAAGATTTGATTGTTGTTGGTGTGTTTATCATGTTGTTGTGGTTCTCACCAGATATTTCAGTCACTTTGGAAAATGACCAGCTGCAGGCCAGATACAACAAACTGTACAACAACTACAGCGAGCTGCAGGGGAAAGTTTCAGGTAAAAAAGTTTTCAAACCAAATATGTGAATACCATAATACACAGCATCAACAAAGCATTACGAAATACTAAGTTAAAATTCCAGTTACAGGATGAAAGCAGCTGAAGAACAAAAGTGAATGTGATGAACGTTTAAAAAACTACCCGTGAACACCAATTCACCTGATATAACTTTACCTTCACTACCATTAGTTTGAATTTGAATTATTTTATTCTGGAAGTCTATTGCTATGCGTTTCTTTCTCTTACACATGAGATACAAAACTTAAGTGTATTTATAGAGTAAACAACAAGTGTTGGCAAGAAAGATCTTAAATTAAATAATAAACGTACAAGACTTATTAATTTGACAGTACATGAAATCACATCCATCTTTTAAAATTCATTTGTCACGAAGGGAAGTGGTGTCCTAAAGAATGGAAGAGATTTGGATGCAGCTGTTACTTTAAATCCAATGAGAACAAGTCTTGGTCTGACAGCAGAAGTGACTGTCAAAGGAAAGGATCAGATCTGGTTGTCATAAACAACAAAGAGGAACAGGTGAGTGGGTTTGTTACTGAGTGTGTAATCTTAGATGTAGCTGCCAGTGATCTGTTACTTCTGTTTTTGACTTGTTGTCCTCATCAAATGAGTTTAACACAACGCTGACTAAACCAATACCAAAGTTTTTAAATCTGGTATCTATGGTGACAAACCAGTATTGATGTGTTTTATGCCAACCAGATTGGTTTGCCAAAGCTGAAGGGGAAGCTACCATACTGGAGCCTATAGATTATCAGCACATGTCCACAGTGTTGTGTAATTACCTACACTGTCAGACAGACAAAAGTTAAAGTACTGCAGGTTTAAAGTAAAACATCTGCAAAAAAAAATCCAGTTTGTTATTGAAGGCTCTGTACTCTATCAAAAGCTGGCTATACAGATGTTAATAACAACAGCTGTCACATCTAAGCTACTTCAATCAGCAGTATTATGAGATAATTCCTCTTGTTCAAGGACAAAAATTATAAAAAAAATTAGGGAAGAACTGCAGAGATTTATAAGTGACTAAGGTGTGACACATCCCCGCATATCTGCCAAACTGTGTGAAAGCTGCACCTTTTCTATTATGCTTTCACGGACTAAACTTTCAACTTTAATCTCAGAAATGGTTAGATTTTTCCCGTCCCCTGCTTAGTAATTTAAGAAAAAAAATCTACAATGGCCCTAACATGCCATCGTAGCTTCCTGTGTTGACCCCGTCATATTTACTTGTCCTTTTGGTCCCACAAATTACTACAATGAAATTACTAAAAACGGGAAAATTATTATGGACTGTCTTATACTAGGATTTCATCATTGGGCTGAACAAGGATGGAGATTCCTGGATTGGTCTACTGGCCATGGAAAAATGGACACAGACAAAACGGGTATGGGAATGGGAATGGGTGGACAGCTCGCCGCTGACAGAAACGTAAGACGTTTTAAAAATTTGTTTCTGTCACAATTCCATTTGTCACTAAACTAAAAAAAAATTTAAAAAAGGAAAAAGACATAAATACAGGTTATATTAATTTATAAAACTGAATAATAGGTTAAACAAGTCATTACCATTGTAATATTTATTCATTACTGATTAGGAATGGGGATGGAGACCCGGTTCTATAAGCATGGTACCCCCAGGGTAAATTTAAGACTTTTAAAGACTTTTTAATACCACTCTTCATAGGCTTGATGCTGCTTATCTTCATTTTAGTAGACAGGTGGGCTGGCCAACTAGCTAAGCTAGCTCGCTTTCTGAAAACACGATGGTAATAAGGCTAATAATCGGAATGATCAATACACAATATACAAAATGTACAGCTTATTGTAAAAGTGGCTAAAATAAAAGATGACAGCAAAACATTTTATACATGTGACAGTTAATTATGACGTTACAGTATTTAATTAATCCTATGAAAGGACAAGAATGTGTAAGACCTTTGTGAATGAAATTTCAATCCTTTTAGGCCTTATTTTAAGACTATTAAATTCAGTGCTTTTTTAATACTTTTAAGACCCCGCTGGTACCCTGTATAATGACCTGGTTCCAAGTTTCTCATAATAAGGTTTGAGCTTGTCAATACTGCTATCAAGTCTAGCAGGTCCTATAATGTAATGTTATGTCTCTCAAGACATTAAAGGATCTGAATTACATTATAAACTAAGATAAACCAGCCCGTCTCTACCAGGTAGTGTTACCCGTAAGCAGTGAATCAATATTAATAAAAATTAACAATCACCATCCCTAATACTAATAATAAAAATATGTGAAATCAGTGAAATCCAACAGCTTACTCCAAATTAAAAAACTGTCCTCCAGGTTCTGGGCAGCAGGATTGTCACACCAGCCCTGGATCCAATACACCGCATGCTGCAATCAACAAGGACAATGGACACAAAGCGGATTTTATGTTCTTAAGAACTGGATCTGTGAGAAATAGACTTGTTTTCATCTGAAGACCAAAGAAAGATGACAAGGATAAAATGTATTACACATCCCATGGTGTTTCATGTGCATGAAACAGAGCAAATTCTTTATTTAATCTTGCTGCAAGTAAGATACTCTGCATGTCTGTTAGTAAGATTTTTCAGTTTGTTTTGGCATTTTAAGTTTCTTATCATCGTAGAACCATTCAAACCTAAACCAAAACTTGTCATGTAGTTCCGTCTACCAGACAGAACAAAAATAACTTTCCAGTCAATACGTCACCTTTCCTGTGAGATGCATGTGTGAGAGTGCACTGTATGAGGAACCAGGAATGCAGCGATGCACATTTGTGTATGTGAGCACATACACCTGCTGTTGAGTGAAAAATGTGTCTGTGTATTTCCTCAATGGCATTGACAACAAGAATCTTTATTTTTCTGGATCAAATATACTTATATACACACCTGTAGTTTGTCTAAATTGGGATTAAGTCAAGTGGGGTTCTTTAATGAACAGTAACAAATGTGTTTGGTGTGCATCTGTGTTAGTAGTTTGTCCTGCTCTCACTTCCCCAACTCAAACAAGCAGACAGTGAAACAGTTCAGTAAAAGTTTCAGTTTTTCAAAATATCTGCTGCACCAGATTTAAGCTTGAATGTGAGATATACCAGAAGAGTTCAAGAAAACAGAGCAGCGGGAGAGGAAAATGAGATGGAGCCCTCAGAGGATGAAGAGCATCACACTGATCTTGGGTCACAAAAATGCAAGAAGTCTGAAATAATGTTGTAAAAGGGAAGTTGATACACATTTTTGTGTGGATATGTTATAATTAGTCATTGAGTAAACCGATTATTCAATCAGTCATCATTCACAATGGTCCATTATCAAGTGTCCTGGTGCTGTAATGTGGTGCCACAAGAGTCAATATTCACATAGAAACTCCACAGTTCATAGTGGCCACTTAAATGTTTTCTATGTAGTTTGCCTCTGTAGGACCACAGACTTTTTGGAATCATTTCGAGTTTAATTTAATTTAGAGATTCTGAAAGATAAACAAATAAGCCCAGTAACATACTGAAATTAACATCATTGTTATAGGACTTTATACACAACACAGTTGATTTGAAGTACTTGGGAATCGGTGCATGGATCACCACTGACAATAAGGTGATCACAACTGTGTTGTCTGGTGTTTACTGTTTATTTACTATATATATGTATATGAAAATAAAGTATTCAGTATTTTACCACGTGAGGGCACCTGCTGATTGAAGTTTATATACTTCTTTGCGGACCTTTATTTTCTGGCCAAAAATGGTGAAAAATAGTACTTAAACTAATACAAAAAATGTCTGAGGTGTGAAATTCAAACTAATCTTTTTCGAACTCCTGTAACTTCTAATGTGTGGGAAAGTTGCGATGAACAAATAAGCTGGAAACACAGCAGAAAGAAGTGATCTGGATCTGTGAGAAGTTGATGTGAAATGTGTCCCCATACTAACTATACATGAAATTAATAAAGTTGTTGTGGGATTACTGTAAAGTCAAACCAAAAAAATAAAAGGTAGGTTGTAGGTTTTGCATAGTTTGGTTCACTAAAGGGATTAATAATGTTTAATTAAGTTTGGTTGGGTTAAGATGTGATAATAATTCCACTGCTGACGAAAGTCACAGTAAAGCAAAAGTGAGAGGTTAAAGACATTTACATGGTTGCAAAAACAGACAATTCCCCATTACTATTATTATATTAATGAATGTCCAACTATCTAGACACAATGGTGGGAATATGATTTTTATTTTTACTCTTTAAAACTGGTTCCTGACTCAACTTCACAAGCGAAGATTCAATGTTGTTAAAGTGAAAGATCCAAGATAAGAACAACCAGCAGCTTGCTAATCTGATACAGCACGAAACCCAACTGATAAGTACTGCACACAAATGTTGCACAATTTTAACAATGTGGTTCACTGCACTGCCCCAGAAAATGTACAAATAGTGAACAGACCTTTAGTAGAAACAGGCCTTTCTTTGTATTTGTGCTATGGCACACTAAACAGGGTTTTTTCTTTTTGGATATGTTTCAAATTTCTTAGTTAGACCCACTGCTTTCAACACAAGCTAGGTGGAAACCTGTTGAAATCCACTGCAGTATTGGTAAAACTTAAAATATCCAACTATTATATTTGAGGTTTGTCTTGCTGCTACTTCCTTGATGCCCCCTGTTTAAAAGCTGAAGTGAAACACAACAGAGGAGACAAAATGGGTGGAGGAGAAAAAGAGGAGAGCAACATGGGAATGAAGACACTTTGGAAAACATTATGATTATATTGATTTCAGTTCCCATGAAGTCAATAAGTATAAAATAACTAAATATCATACATAAAGACTTACATGTTTGATTAAATTCTGATCAATATCTGCTGATTCCACTGAACTTTTGTATAAACACCCTTAACAGACAGTTTGGTAATTTCCTAATGCTATAATTTCTTTGTGGCAGCTGGTAAGCAGTTGACGATGTATGGATGTAATCGCTTTCCTGTGTGCTGTTTGGGTGCTCCAGCAAAGTCTGCATGGTGCACAGCTGGGAGGGAAGTGCAAACAGAGGCTGAATATAGCAAGTTTGTGGTATTTTGGTGGAAGCAAGTCTGTTTCAAGCACAAAGTCACTCCTTGCCAATTTGTTCTTTTTTTCAACAAGAGCAAATGTGCAGCAATAATGGAATGATGGTTAAAATCTTAATGAACTATTTTCATTAAACTGAGTCAAATCAGCAGATGCCTTTAAAACTGCATCAAAAATGACTGTGTGAGAAGGTCAGAGCAGGTTGATAGCAGAGCAGTTTGCTTCGATTACATAAATTAATAATTCTCAAACTATTGTTCAGAGCTGCCATATTCTATATGAAAACTAACTAAAGGCAGCAGGAAAAACATGTTGATAAATCTGCCGCCTCATGATTTGAGGAACAGTCCAAGACCTACAACTTTGTTCTTGTATAATATAAATATGGCACCAAGAGTCTCTATTCTTAACCCATTTAAAGTCATCTTGGCTGTTTCACTGCACTGTAGTCATCAGAAAATTACTGTAAATGACACAGAAAGAGAGGGAGAAGGGGACAGGATCCGATCCAAGAGACACTCCGATTGACATTCATATACGGACTGATGCACATCTACTGCTACATAGAACGGAGGCTTGTTAAAGTAGAGACATAGTTATAACTGTGTTTTTATGTATGAACTCTGTTCTTGGGTACTATTATCAGGCATGGTAGCAATAGCTACATACTGTCCAAACAAGCCAGCACCTACCAATTGAGTACACACATTGCGCAGGCTATGCGAGGCAATGTTGTAGTTACATTGTAGTCAACCGGGGTAACTAGGCTCTTACAGACACTGCACTCTGCAGTCTTGCACCTTCCCTTCTCTCCTCCATACTAACACGTGCACACAGAAACATTAACACATCACAAGACATCTGGAAGTACCCTGACCTGTGACACACAGTTGTGCTCAATGCCGTTTTGTGGGTAAGAATAAGAAAAGGTCATTTTGGAGTCCCAACGTGGTTGAAATTGTGATTGTTAATCCATGGTGAAGTGAATAAATTCTGTTATACCTTTGAGAAATCATTGTTGGTGGATATTGTGCGTGGTATTGTGACAACAGTTGGTTGAGACCGAGTATGGACTCTCCCTTCAGTATTAGCCTATTAATTAATTAATTATGTTTCATTATTGATAGTTTATAGGTCAACACCCTTTAGGAGATACTTCTGAAGTCTGGTTATTGGTCCCAGTACTTACTAATGTTAACTAGTAATTTGAAATATGAATAATTGTATTAATATTTAAAGACTACATTTGATATTCAGCTTATAACCTAACCTCCTACGTTGACCCCCGACATTCGTTTGGAAAAACCAAATGGAACAAATCTGTATCTGTGGTTTGTCTTGGCGCTACTTCCTTGATGCCCACTGTTTCAAAGCTGCCACACACAGTGAAGATTAGGATAACTTCTTTCACCTCTCAAGATGTCTACAGGCATTAAAGCACCAGATCTGAGTTTAAATGCGAGACACAGCAGAGGAGACAAAAAGAACAGAGGAGAAATAGAAGAGAGCCACGTGGAGATCTATGAGAATGAAGACACTCTGGAACACAGTCATTTGATCTTTGGTAGAATGAAGTCAGTAGGTATAAAATAACTAAATTTTGTTTTTTAAAAGGGGACATGTCTGATTAAATCCTGAATAATAACTATTATTCCATTAAACATTTGTACAAAAGAATAGTTTATTATCAGTCCTAGAAAACTTAAGCACGTGTTTATGGACTGCTCTTTGCCGTGGAGACTTTCAGACTTTGAAATGCAAATTAGTGCCACTTCAGCTAAAATGGTGTAATGTTTTTACTAAGCAGCTAATAATTTCAAAAAGCACCTTCAAATGTGCTTCATAACAACATGTTTTACTGTACTTTGTCTCTGTATGACAACTCAATCAGAACAATAATTCAGCTGTCAAAAGAAGCCGTTTCAGAGCTGTGATTCTGGGAGTGCTGTATCTTCTGATATCAGCTGGGATCTTCATGCACTGTGAGGATTTGCTTTTTACCATATCTATATTTTCTCTCCTGACAGTTTGGTGAATTTTCTCATCTTGTAATCCTCTTTGCCCTGACTTTGTCTGTTATCTGTTTGGGTACCCCAGCAAAGTGTGCATGGTGCACAAGTGGCGAAAAGCTACTGTGGTGTGCACTATTTGGCCACATCTGAGAGTAAAAAGTTTTTTTTTCATTTTGTGGTATACTGTATATCATCGTGTTGGCACAGATCAGCCTAACAGTAAAGAACATGTTCTGATGTCAAACATGACTAACCAAGATAAAAACAACCAGCAGCTTGCTAATCTTATGCAGCACAAAACAGCACTCAGAACTATTAGTAACAAAAAGGTTGCACAACTTTAACAATATGGTTCATTGCACTGCTCCAAAACTGACAATTTTAAAATAGTATAGACATGCTTGCATTTCTAGAAACAGAACTGTATTCATTATATTGAAGTAAGACTGCTCTCTGTTTTCTGATCTGCTGCAGTTTGTTTTCCTTTTGTTGCCAATCGGAGGTCACTAAGATTAATGTTGAATCGTTGAAACCCCATAGTGACGGTGTCTGCCCCCAGACCATTGAAATTATTTAAATCAAAGGTAAACAGAAGAGGAGCTGCGCATAAAAACCTCATAAAAAAACCCACAAATGCAATAGTGCAAATGAATAGGAGAATTAAATGTGGACTCTCTCTTCTAAAAGGTGTACTACTAAATGAATTAATATCAGATTATGATATTGATTTATTTTGTCTTACTGAAACCTGGCTGGGTGATGGAGAATATGTTAGCCTAAATGACTCCACTCCTCCCAGTCATATTAATACTCACATTCCACAAGGCACAGGCCGAGGAGGCGGAGTTGTAGCTAGACTCTAGCCTACTAATCAGCTCTAAACCTAAAATAAATTACAACAAATTTGAAAGCCTTGAAATCACTGCAACCAATTCTTTTTGTTATAGTGTACCGAGCACCTGGTCCGTACTCTGAATTTGCAAAGTTTTTGTCAACTTTAATCCTTAAAATGGACAAAGTTATTATTGTAGGGGATTTAAATATTCATGTGGACGTAGAGAATGATAGCCTAGTACTGCATTTATCTCTCTATATTGGACCACTGTTAACTGATTGCTGAACTACACGCCATTAGGCAAACATTTCTATATAAGATGTCTGATAGTGCTCTAGCTAAATTTAAAGGTGTGATTCCATCAGCTTTTAATTGTTTATCAAGTCACAAAGTAACGGAGGGCCTCACTGCCAAATCGAGCTCCCTAACCGGCATAGGGTTTAAATACAGTGGAGAACTTTCAGACAAACTACCCTCTCTCCCCAGTGTAAATAGGATCTGATGTTATCACTGCACTCACTGCTATAATGTGTGTATCAAATACACAACAGTTGTATTAAGATTAAGGATTGATGTTGAGGAAAAGTGTGTTTTTTGCATTAACAAAGCTGAAAACATTTGTCATTCATTTTGTGTTTCTTTAAGAACATGACTTTAGATATTTACAAAAGGGAAATATATTCTTTTATGAAAAGTGTGATATTCATAGTAAAGAAAACATTTATTTGAACTATATCTTAGCCTAGGCCTATATGAAAAATATTAGTCACAAATACATTTCAATAGTCTATAGATCATATTGATGCATTATATAGTCTGAAGAAGTTAAAATGTATAAAGACTTGGAATTATTTTTCTTTAATGCCGCTGTTGCTTGTTACGTGATCCCCCTGTGTACCCGTTGTGTCATATTCTATTATCTGTTGTTTACTAAATCCATGGACTGTCAGATTATTTGTCACCCTATGCATGCTGCACACCTCTGTGAAGCTAGGAGGCTCATTTTTATCCACACCAAACACACATCAAAATCCAAGCATCTAAATAAACTTATCACAACATAATTCACTCTGTAATCACTGTACATGGCTGCACAAGTTGCCTTCCACAAATCTCTTCTTATCGTACACCTCAGTCTGCCCACTCTACAGAAAGCTGAGCTCCAGCTCTGTTCGGCTGTTTAACTAATTGACTAATAACAAACGCAGCAATGTACATTTACAGGGTTTTTTTTGTTGTTGTTGCTGTTTTCAGTCCAAAAACAGCTGTTTTCCTGTGTCAATAGAGATCGTTGTCTCTTAGGTTTTGTTTCTCTCGTCAAATTTAAGGAGAGAAGAAGAGTTACGTTGTGGGAGACGATCTTTATCGGCCTCTACTGGCCGATCCGTACGAGCTACACAGACATCCAGTATACCAATCGATTCGTCTGCTCAAGAAGAAGACAAAGAGCCAACAGAGCCTTGTAGGATGTTCTGTTCTCAACTTGTGCACCTGTAAAGCATGAGAGTACTTTTGGTCACAGGAATATGGATCAATTATTCACTGTTTTTATCATTATTTCAATGTTTTGGAAGCTTTATGTCATTTAGAATGTGGTTGTATGGACAGAAAGTGTTCTGAAGAAAACTCCCAAAAAAAAATTAATATATAAATCAGTAAATATGGCCAAAACATGGACATTTGCCTGGTATATTTTTGAAAAATGATGAAATAACTGTTTCTTTTCATCAAATTGTATTCTAGGTGTATTAGAAGATGTTCAGTTGCATTATAATGTGTTGGATGATGGTTTTGATGGTAATATTGCTATAACAATATAGATTTTATATTATTATTATTATTATTATTAATTTAATAGAATAAATAAAGTTATTGACAATTTATTTTGGCAATGTTTTTTTATGCGTTTTTCCTGGAAATATGTGTCAGTTACCAAGTGGTTAAATCTGTATTTGTGGTTTATGTTGGTGCTACTTCCTTGATGCCAGCTGTTTAAAAGCTGCCACACGCACAGAGAAACACACACTGAAGATTAGGATCACTTCGATTCAGGTGCTTGCAACTATCAACATGTCTACAGACAGTCATGCACCAGATCGGAGTTTGAACGTGAGATACAGCCGAGGAGACAACGGAGAAAAAGAGGAGACCGACGTGGAAATATTGGAGAATGAAGTCCCTTTGGAACACAGTTGTTCTGATCTTGAGTCCCATGGAGTCAGTGAGTATAAAATAATTACTAAATATTATACAAGGAAGACTTACATGTTCGTGCATGTTTCATTAAATCCTGATCAATCACTGCTTATTCCATTTAATATTTGTACAAATGAATACATTATCATCAGTCCAAGGTAACTTTAGCAAGTGTTCATGAATTGGTCTTTGCCGTGGAAATATAATTTAGTGGAACTGCCTAAATGTTTTAACTAATCCGAAAATAATTTGAAAAAGCCACTTCAAACATGCTCCATACAAATATGTTTCACTGTACTCTGTCTCTGTAGGAAAACTCACTCAGAATGATATTACAGCTGTCAAAAGAAGCAGTTTCAGAGCTGTGATTCTTGGAGTGCTGTATCTTCTGATATTGGCTGGGATCTTCATGCGCTGTAAGGATTTGCTTTTTATTCTAACTTACTGAGCTGTATTTAGTTTTCCCACTGTTTGGTAATTACCTAATCTTGAAATCTCTTTGCTGTGCCTTTGTGTGTGTTGTTTGGGTGAGAGGAAAATGCAAACAGAGCCTGAACAAAGCGAGTTGGTGGTATTTTGGTGGAAATTGGATCTTCTCACTGACAACAAGCGTCTCAAAAACAAATCTGTTTCAAGACTTGTTTCAAGATCAAATGTGTAGCAATAATGGAATAGTGCTTAAAATGTCATTCAACTATTTTAATTCAAGTGTCAAATCAGTAAATGCCTTTGAAACTGCATCAAAAATGAGTGCTTGATGAGGTAAAAGCAGGTCTGTTCGTCCAGCAGTCTGCATCGATAAAATAAACGAGTGATTCTTAAATTATCTGTTGTTCACAGCTGCTTTTTACTTGAAATTTTTCTTCAATTCATTAAATCTCTGCAGCCATCTGAAGGCAGCAAGTAAATCTGGAGCCACATCAGGGTACAAAGCCATTACGCACACCTTATATAGGACCCTAAGAGTACCTTCTTTTTTAGGGATCCAAGCCACAAAGCCCTATTCTTTTTGTTCTCATTATTAGGGAATTAAGCAGTGAAGCTGTAGGAGTCCTATTTTTTGTTGTCATTATTCTTCTCCTTCTTTCTTTCTTCTTCTATTTTGGCAGGATCCTCTATGGACTTCTAAAGTTGTCAAAAGAATTTTGACATGTCAATAAGTTTGTTTTTTTTTTCATAAATTTTTACTTTTGTGCCTTTATGTAAAATTTTACATAAATACTGGTAAATCCAAATTGGCTTAAGCTATTGTAACCAAACTTGGATCGTCTGTTCAGACGCTCATCATGGGTTATTCTTTCACTAGGGCGCACCACACATGCGATAAGATTATAACTCTTAGGCTTACTAGAAGAAATTTAAATTTCTAGATATTTATCATTTGAAACTTCAAAAACTACTATCATCAACCTCCAGTATAGAGAGATGAAATTGTTTCAGCACATTCACTGATATGAGACTCACTGCAACCTATAATCAATTCAGAAGTCCGCCACTCTATATTTTTCCGAATATGCTAAATCAATTAACATCTATATCTCCACAAGTCTTCATTTTAACGCTACCAAAAATGACAGACCCTAGATGTCAAACATTGAGTAAACAGTGTTCAATATGTTGCTGTAACTACTACAGTATGCACAACATTTTTATTTTTGCTCAGTGTTGAATCAAACACAAATTAGCTGATTTTTTTCAGAACCCAACATTTTGACTATTAACTTATCAACTTTAAGTTTAAACTGATAAATACGTATATCAGTCTAAGACATGTGATTTCATTGCCTACGATGAAGCTCCACTCACACTATGCTGAGAGTCTAGCTCCGCCCCCGCATGGCAGACTTTTTCAGAGGCTCCCCTCCTTCGGCCATCGTACACACGGATGACTGACTGCTTGCACCAACCCGAGGGGAGGGGTTGTGGTACTCTCTACGCTGCACACAACCTGTGGGATTCCTGCACTTTCTGTGTCTGACAAGACAGAAATTTTACTGGTCATTAAACCTTCACTTTTTCAAAATGCAGGATACCTTGAAACTGGTAACCTGCCAATGCCTACAGTTAACCCAGTAAGTCCCAATTGCCAAGAATGGGTATTTTATCTGCATGGTGTGTCTTCAATTACACATCGAGTCAAAGTTTTCCTGTTCTACTTGGGTCCTGTGACATTTTATTATTTTTCTCTGCTTAAAAGCATTTGTGCAGCAAAAAACATTATACATTAAAAACAACAACTGGCAGGTGGGTTGCAAATTGCACACACTACTCAGGCATATCGAATGACATCCACCATCACTGACCTCAAGGTGATGCTTTAATAATCAAGTTAGTGTCTCTGCAATTACCACAAAAAAAGGCTTGGCTTTAAGTCCAAATTTTTTCACCACTTTAATCTCTATCTGGTCTTCTCTGGAAATGTCAAACGGTGCATTTTTCGCAACCTGCTTGGATTCCGATCATTGCCGCTGGCAGCTACATTTGCTTTTCTTTTTTGGTGTTTTGATTATAAGATATCCTCTGCATTAAGACTTTACATGGACATGCCTGTTGAAGCAAAAAAGTGCAAAATGAATCTGGTATTAAAGCAATCGTACACCAGGTAGGTTAATGGAAAATAGGTGCACCAAAAAGAATGATTCAATGTTGTTAATGCTTTGTTTCTGTTCTGTACCAGATATTTTAGTCACATTGGAAAAAGAACATTTGCGGGCAGAAAGAGACCAGCTCAATATCAGTCTGAACCAGGAGCAAGCCAGAAACATCAATCTCACTGAAGAAAGAGACGACCTACAGACCAGATTAAACATCCTGCAAGGAAAAACACGTCAATTAGAA
>NC_060158.1:627649-651049 GCF_021292245.1 Micropterus dolomieu | reverse complement strand
AATCTGTTTGGCTTGTACTGAAGCTACATCCATAAAGCCAGTCAGCAGGGAATCTTTCTCTTTGAGTTCCTCTGAAAGTCGTCGGATGTCTTCCATAAGGTCAGCAATCTTCTTGTTCGCTTTCTTAAGGAGTGAGCAGTCCTCATGGGGCAGAGTTATCTCGGCTTGCATAGTCACCGGAGCTTTGTTGCGATCAGTAGCGTTGATCGCGTTTTTACGGTCATCTATCTTAAAATCCATGTCGGATGAGTAAAATCCTTAACCCACGTAAAACTTAAATAAAGTTAAGTTAAATAAAAGGATATAAAAAAAATGTAACGAAAAAAGTGGATTAAAACTGGATAAGAGTCCGGTTCAAGACGGAGCTTCCGACAGGTGGCTACAGACGCCAACGCATGCGCAGAGTGCAGATTACGTCAGCAATTACGTCAGAGATCTTGTGACAAGATGATGCAAGTGATTAATCTGCCATTCACTTTACTTAAACGAATGATTTGATGTTTATCTGATTAATGATGTATTTTGGCTCTTAACAGATATTTTGGTCAGAATGGACGGGTGAAATTTGGATGCAACTGTTACTCTAAATTCAAAGATACAGCTGAAACTCGAAAAATTTGCATATCGTGCAAAAGTTCATTTATTTCAGTAATTCAACTTAACTGGTGAAACCAACCAACCAACCAACGACTCATTACATGCAAAGTGAGATATTTCAAGCCTTTATTAGATATAATTTCGATGATTATGGCGTACAGCTTATGAAAACCCCAAATTCAAAATCTCAATATTAGAATATTGTGAAAAAGTTCAGTATCGCACTTTAATCAGCTAATTAATCCAAAACACCTGCAAAGGGTTCCTGAGCCTTTAATTGGTCTCTCAGTCTGGTTCAGTGGAATTCACAATCATGGTGAAGACTGCTGACCTGACAGTTGTGCAGAAAACCATCATTGACACCCTCCACAAGGAGGGAAAGCCTCAAAAGGTAATTGCAAAAGAAGTTGGATGTTCTCAAAGTGCTGTATCAAGGCACATTAATAAAAAGTTTAGTGGAAGGGAAAAGTGTGGAAGAAAAAAGGTGCACAAGCAGCAGGGATGACTGTAGCCTGGAGATGATTGTCAGGTAAAGGCCATTCAAATGTGTGGGTGAGCTTCACAAGGAGTGGACTGAGGCTGGAGTTACTGCATCAAGAGCCACCACACAGACGGGTCCTGGACACGGGCTTCAAATGTCGTATTCCTCTTGTCAAGCCGCTCCTGAACAACAAACAACGTCAGAAGAAAAAAAGAACTGGTCTGTTTCTCAGTGGTCCAAAGTCCTCTTTTCTGATGAGAGCCAATTTTGCATCTCATTTGGAAACCAAGGTCCCAGAGTCTGGAGGAAGAACGGAGAGGCACACAATCCAAGATGCTTGAAGTCCAGTGTGAAGTTTCCACAGTCTGTGTTGGTTTGGGGAGCCATGTCATCTGCTGCTGTTGGTCCACCGTGCTTTATTAAGTCCAGAGTCAGCGCAGCCGTCTACCAGGACATTTAGAGCACTTTATGCTTCCTTCAGCAGACGAGCTTTATGGAGATGCTGACTTCATTTTCCAGCAGGACTTGGCACCTGCCCACACTGCCAAAAGTACCAAAACCTGGTTCAGTAACCATGGGATTTCTGTGCTTGATTGGCCAGCAAACTGGCCTGACCTGAACCCCATAGAGAATCTATGGGGCATTGCCAAGAGAAAGATGAAAGACATGAGACCGAACAATGCAGAAGAGCTGAAGGCCGCTACTGAAGCATCCTGGTCTTCCACACCACCTCAGCAGTGCCACAGGCTGATAGCATCCATGCCACGCTGCATTGAGGCAGTAATTCATGCGAAAGGGGCCCAAACCAAGTACTGAGTACATATGCATGATTATACTTTTCAGATGGCTGACATTTCTGTATTTAAAATCCTTCTTTTATTGATTTCATGTAATATTCAAATTTTCTGAGATTTTGAATTTGGGGTTTTCATAAGATGTACGAAATAATCATCGAAATTATGTCAAATAAAGGCTTGAAATATCTCACTTTGCATGTAATGAGTCTATATAATATATTAGTTTCACTTTTTAAGTTGAATTACTGAAATTAATGAACTTTGCACGATTTGCTAAGTTTCACCTGTAAAAAGCTTGTAGGAAAGCAGCGAAGAGTGTCAGAAGCGAAGAGTTTTCGCAGTTCTACACAGCAGAAAGGTGCAAAAAGGTGAGTCTCAGTAATTTAATTTGTGCAATCAAAACAATTAAATGTCTGCGGTGTGAAATGTGTCTATGCTAACTGCAGTATGTTACTGTGTGTGTTCAGTCGATTAGATACGTCTTGTTTCTAGGAATGCAGAATAAATGATGAACAAGGAAGAAAGTGATGTTACCAAGACAAACAAACTATTATTACCAAATAATAATTGAAGAAAATATAGAGAGGTTGAACCTTTACAAATATTCATAACTTTATGGTGGCTCCGGGATACAAAATACAACAATACTAAATGTTGACAAAAGTGAGCATTTTGGAAAACACCAAAACAAAACAGAAAACATTTAAAAACAGAAAATGTAGGAACCTACTATTGGCAAATTTGTTTCTTATACCATTGGTCACTGTTGTATTAAACTGTAGGTAAAAGACAGCAACAGTTAAGTTCTTTAAGCTTTAGTGTTTTTTGTGTGACCACCAACACAAAGCTCAAGTTGCCAACTAGATCAACACCGTTCCTGAAACCACATGACTTCATTAACTATAATACTTTACCATCAACATCAGGCACTGGTGTCAATACAGTAAAAATACCTTTTCAAAAACCTTACCTTCCATTGCAGATCAGTAACATTTGTGTTGCAATATTATTATAATATATAAAATAAAAGGAACACAAGACTCTGTCGTGTCTAAAACCATAGAATCGACTTTGTGTTTAGACACGACACGAGTCTTGTGTTCCTCTCATTTTACTTATCACTGTAAGATCACGGTGTATGTTGGTGACAGTTTGAACAATGTGAAGAAAAACATATGTTTTGTGTACTTACATGCAGAGGAATGTATGTAACATGGACAAACTGCAACAAGAATACAAAAAAGGCACCTACCTTTTCTGGATCAGGGAAAATTATTGTTTGCTTTTGTTTTTTCATTGCAATTTCTGTTTTGTTGTTGTGTTTTCAGAAATGTGCCATTT
Source organism: Micropterus dolomieu (assembly GCF_021292245.1). Taxonomy (NCBI): domain Eukaryota; kingdom Metazoa; phylum Chordata; class Actinopteri; order Centrarchiformes; family Centrarchidae; genus Micropterus; species Micropterus dolomieu. Next base: position 647,833 of record NC_060158.1, on the reverse strand, counting down.
AAAATGTTACTGCATTGTCTGTTAGATTGATTTCTTTTATGAAATGCGTTTTTTTCTGTATTAATCATGTTTTAGTTCATTTAAAATGTGTTTTAGATTCTGCATTGTTTTTTTCTGACATGTGTTTTCTGTTTCTGTTTGATTATGTTGTGTTATGTTTTTATTAATGTTGCTCAGTTTTCTGTATAGTGGTGTTTTTTTCTGACATGTGTTTTCTGTTTTATAAAATACTTGTGTGTTTTTTGGGGTGGGGGGTTTGCTGTGTTTTCTGAATTGTTGCTGTGTTTTGTTTTTTTCAGTTTTGCTGTGGGTATTTTGATTATGTTGTGTTATGTTTTTATTAATGTTGCTCAGTTTTCTGTATAGTGGTGTTTCATATAATCATAAATACACATCCTCTCTCTCATCTCTGTTTTCATTCTCACAGTCATTGCAAATAATGTAATAAAGAAAATGTGCCTGAAATATTACATTAACTATCCTCAATATTGATTATTCATTATTGTCCTTGTTTTGCCTTTGGGTGTGAGTGTACAGAATTTCAGTGCGGATGGTTGTGTCGTGACAGCTTACAGCTGGGCTGCTGTGTGTAGGATTGCAGTGGTACTTGAAATCATACTATCATTCTGAAAAATAAACACTTTAACTATGCATATTCCTCTGTCATTTAGCAAACAGGCCTCTGTGTTACTGACATGTGAATTGATGTGTGTGATGAGTGCTTGGCTCTCAGTGAAACTTACCTGAATGTATAAGGTTTGCAAAAAAAGAGAGCAGATATGATGCAGGTGTCCAGCAGGGTCAAGCTGTCGAGTGTCTGCTCTTTGTTTGGTTAAGAGCAGGATTTGATGGCAACTTAAGGATGTGTAAGGTCAGGTCTAGATAATAGTGTCACCAGTCAAAGGGCCATGTAAAATTATGATGACACAGCCTGATACCCACTGCAGCCACACAGCAGAAAGTTCACTTCTTGTTTTGCAGTGGTTGAATGCAACTAAGTACATTTACTCACGTACTTTACAGTACAAATTCCAGGTACTTGAGTATTTCCATTTTATGCAGCTTTATACATCTATTCCACCTCATCTCAGAGGCAAATGTGTTTTACTCCACTACATTTGTCTGACAGCTTTAGTTACTTTTCAGATTACAATTGACCAACCCCTTCCTGTCCGGTGAAAGTCCTTTTCTAATTTTCTTGATAAATTGAAGTGTTCCTTCAGCGGGTTGTGAAAATTCAGAAAATGTGAAAATGCATCGTCACAAAGCTGAAAAACCTGTAGTGGAGTATTTTCACAGTGTGGTATCAGAACTTTTTGTTAAGTAAAGGATCTGAGTACTTCTTCCACCACTGATGTTTCCTCTGTACAGCAGAGGCTGTTACCCTTTTTCAGAACAAATATCAAAAAGGTGTCTTTCAGACAACTCACCACCGGGCCCGGCTCCCCACGATCACCTCTGGCTCCTCTGATTCCTGTGCCTCCCTGTTTGAGACACAGATAGCAGGAGGTTATTCACGGCCTCATTTCTGTGTTAGTGTAGTCAGTCAATCTTACAGCCCAAAAAGCTGACAAAACAAGCTGAGATACAAAGAAAATGTGAAAAGAAAACTGTATTGAATGAACTTAAGTAACTTCATGAAGCATGTGATGTACAGATGAGTTTGTGGGCCCTCACCATCTGTGTGACTGCGAGCATGAACGCGCTGTACAGTCTGCGTGTTTTGGTTGGTGGACACCGATATAGTAAGTACTTAAGTCCCTCTGTTGCCTGTTTGCTAAACTGCTGCAGCACAAATGTCTTAAGCACTCTATAAACTGGCAAAGTGCAAAAATGTGGCAATATGTATCATACAAATAATTAGGCTTACTCATCATTATGTTTATTTGCAATATGATGTAAGTGCAGTATCAGCATTAGATCAAATGCAATATCATCTTCAGTGTTTGATTGACTGGGTATGTATTTGATGTATTTGTGTGTGGCTCACTGGTGGTCCAGCAGGGCCGGGGGGGCCTTTGCTGTCCTGGGTGCAGGTGCAGGCTTTGGGCATGGCCGGGCAGTCAACCTCCTTCCTCTGGATGATCACAGCATGATGAGGATGACAAAAAAAGAGAAAACGATATGGCAATGACATGATAAGTGATAAAATAAAGCAGGCAAATTGGGAGTTTGACTCTCTGACGTTTTCCACATGCATTTCTCTGTACTGCATATTTTAGCTCACAGTGAAAGACTTTTCTTTTAGATAATATAATTTCCTTACTTGATGTATATCTTGTGGAAACTGGTGGTTTCAGTGATGGTTTTATTGGTTTGAGTTTAATTTTTAAAGTTGCTGACAGGTTATCTTTAAAAGATACTATGTTCTCAGAAAGGAAATTATGCATACAAGCAATTCTTGTAAACAGGCGATACAGCACGCAAACAAAACCTCACTGACTTTAACGTTAAATGTCAAGATTAAATGTTTTGCCATCGAAATGTCGGCGGTTCAATCCCCGGCTCCTCCAGGCTGCTTGTCGAAGTGTCCTTGGGCAAGATATTGAACCCCAAATTGCCCCTGGTGGCTGTTCCACTGTATGAATGTGTGAATGTTAGTTTCTGTTTGAGCACTTAGGCTCAGTGTATGAATGTGTGAGAATGGTCAGTTTAAAAGTTTACAATGAAGATAAACACGATGTACTAAAACGTTTTTTCATGACGCCCTTGTGTAAACACTGTAACAGTTACATTTCAAATCTGAACTGTTAAAATGTCAGTAAATCTCTTCTTTCTTGAGTACAGACAGACGAGTAAACTGAAAAGTAAAGAGAGGTTTAGAAACAAATTAACCTCACCAGACCAGGAAGTTCGCAGCACTTGTCTCTGTTGGCCCACGAAGTGCTGCAGACAATGTCAAAGATCTGCAGCTGGAACTGCAGAGGAGGAAAACAAACAAATGTTAAGAATAACAATAATGACATAAAATACAAAACTGAACTTTTAACAGCCAGATTTTTTTCTTATCTTATTTTGGTTTTGCTCCATAATATGACACAAGTCAGTATCTTGTACTTGTAAAATTAATTCACACTTTGTGCCTTTGAAGTAATCTGTCCCCAAGCACCTAAACTCAGACAAAGATAGTTTTATATCAAGACCTCATAACTGACTCAGAAGTACTCATAATTTCGACATCTGTAACTTCATGATTAAATAAAGTAAAACACGTTATCACTTTAAATGAATTCAGAAGCTTTCTATAATGGCTTCCAAATTTCATAATTACACAAAAAGGAAAGTACACATGGCTTGTCTAAAACAAATGTGACGGAAATCAACAGGGGGGGTTTATTATTTCACATGGCGGGATTAAAATCACTGATGATTCCTGCAACTTCTACAAATCACTGGATGTCCCGAGGTATTTTAGTGCTGTGCAAATAAGACTTGTTGCTTAATCATAATCCTGCATTTAATGCCAAAAAAAGGATTACTGTCAGGTTTACAGCTTCCCTTTGAACTCGTTTACAAAGGTCTGTGTTCAGTTTGTCTAATAAGGCGCGGTGAATTCTGATGTACAAAATTAGAGCATTAGCCAGGACCGCCCTGTGATTCATGGGGTTTAAAACACAGTGGGAGATCATAAGCCTCATCTTGCACTGTAGAAATATTCAAAGAAAGAACAACACATTCAGCTGCTCCTGGAGGCCAATGTGGAAAAACTATTCGTTCTTCTATCCGGCTTTTTTCAGGTTCAGGAACCTTGTTGTGCCATGAGAATGTGTGCACAAGCGTACAATCATGAAACTGATGGCCGGTATCGAGCCTCAGAACAGCAATATCTTTTCCTCTGTAAAAACCACCAACCTGGCTGCTCAGTTTTGGGTGCTGACACAAATGTGGCCGGTGGAGAGCGATTTTAAAAACACTGGTGGGAGTTATTTGACACATTAGTGAAAATTCTTCAGCTTCAGAGCCGAGTCAATGTCAAGGGTTTTCTCTTCAAAGGGAGATCAAACCAATCAGACACAAAGTCTGCCTCGCTGCTATTTCTGGAGGAGGGTGGCTGGAAATTGATTTGTTTGCATTCACAAAGCTGCTCAAGGAAACGTCTGCGCTTTGATGAAAAAATTAAACATAGATGAAACGGCATAAGATCAAATACTGGAAGTTAGAATTCATGCGTGAACATTTCGTTGTACTTTACTTTCTTCGAGTGTGTGGTGGTGATTTGTTGTACACATACAAGGACTTTGACACTGGATTATACTGTGTGCATGTTTATATTAAGGCTATGTGTGTGTTATCCTCACCGGTGCAGAGTTGTCCTTGTTCCCTCTGGAGCGGACCATCCTGCCCAGAACTTCCAGTCCGTCTACGGTGATGTTTCCCGCTGCGTTGATGGCTTTCTCGCCCACCATCTTGCAGTCGATCACCACTTTGGCGCTCGTCTTGCTGACTGCAATGTGAAGCTGCGTGAGACAAAACATCCGACATGTTCACTACACATCGCTCCTTCAGACTTGTTTTTAGTGCATTTAGTCACCTGAGATGTTGGACTGACACTTTGACAGTTCATCGGTTTAACATCAGTTTTTGTTTTCTCCATTTCTTCATTCGAGGTCATTTGCCTGCTATTCAAAATAAGCAATATGAAGAAAGCAGTTTGGCTGTGAGGAGCATCCCTGTTTTACTCTGTCCTGTATTTGCAGCCTTCAGAAGGCTGTAGCTTCATGTACTGTGGTAGAACAGCGCCCTCTTCCTGTGTAGAGCAGGAAGGTAAACAAGCTCTTTTATCTGCAAATCCAATCTGATGACTCTGAAGGTAAAATACAGAGCAGAGGCTGGAAATGCATCTGCAACACCACCACACATTAACATCAACAACATACATTTACATCAATATGATAATAATGTGTCAGATTTAGCCAAAGGCCTTCTTTTCATCTGTAATCCCAGGGTAGGTTGATGTTATACATTACACAAGATACAAATAAAAACCAACACACCCAGAGAAGGATATGGAGAAGATTAAAGAATATTTGACAATCACAACTTTACATTAGACAAAGACTAAACATCACAGAAGACTCACCGCACTCTCTCTGTAAACTGTACCCTCTTGTTTGTTTAGTTTTTTTACATAAGGTTTTAAAGTTAAGTGGGTGTTAACATGCCCCACATTTATTCTGTATATTTGATTCCAGCTTTAAACATAACTTTTCTAGGCAGACTGCCAAAGAGATGATGATGAAATGAAAACATTAAAAAGTTAATTTTGTTTTCACTGGAAAATAGTTAAAGCCCGCCAAACAAAATGCACTTTGTGTACGCGTGTGTGCGCGCAGTGTGAAAGCACACAGACACACACAAACTACTTAAAACTGCAGACGTTTTCATCTTAAATGAATAAAAAAACAAATGAAATACAAAATGGCTTTGCTAAGGCGGATTCAGGATAAACAAACAAACCTGATTTTACTTCCAATATTAAATTTCAAAGAAGTGTTTTAAAATGAATGTCAGTGCACAATTATAGCTCTGCAACCTGGAACTGGGACAAAGACCAGGAGAGCGCGTGGAAACGAAACTAAAATTACCTCCCTGAGCGACATGGCTATTTATAAATGCACATACAGGAAGTTCTGTCACCGTCATGGACAGCAAAGTGCTGAACTGTGAGGCGGATGAAACGTCGCCCGTCTGTGCTGAGAGGCTTCCTCAACACCATTAACCCTCTTCTCCTGTAACTTTTAACAGAGCTGCTGTCAGTGACCCTGTGTGATTGTTTTCTGTACAGACTCGCACACATCTGAACCCTATTAACCTTCCTCTATAAGCACACCTTTGTTCGACGGGTAAAAAGAAGAGTTGGTAAAAGTTTTCTCTTGTGTGTTTCCGGCTGCTGTATTTACAGAAAAGGAAAAAATAAAAATGCTAAGCTGTTGCTGACGGATGCCTGTGTGCGTTTCTCTCCCTTATTTAAATCTCCAGTTTCTATAGGCTACAATTAAAATTCACAGCACTGCAAATTAACTTATTAAAAAGCTCCATGTTTGTCCTGGAAAAGAGGGTATTTTTTGCGTTTTGCATATCCACAGGAAAACAGGCCATAAACTGAAAAAAAGTCTGCCCTGTAATTTTGACTCTAAGTATTACTAAGTGGAGTTGTGACACATAAGCATGACTTAACTTTGCACTTCTCTCGACACAAGAAGTGAAAAGTTTCCAACATTTTATAATGTTTTTCTTTTGTTAGAGCTCTTGTAAGTTGTTGTGTTTAGATCAGAGGAAATAAATACAGCATTTTATTCTTAGCGGGGAAAAGAAATTAGTTTTACTGTTCAGCATCAACAGATGATTATAGTCCACAGAAGTATACAGTTTTACAAATAGCAGGGTGCAGATTAATAATACTCAATACCCTGCAACAGAGAGACTCATTTCCATGTCAGTAATCAGTCTGTCGTTAGCATATCTTTATACAGAGGTTAATGAATCGGATCACAGGAGTTTTAACGGACTGAACGGTTTCACACTTTTTATTTACACCTTACATTAAATGCTACTGGAGACATTCCTTATTTCACAGCCACAGAGAAAGAAATAACTTTTTATATTTATGAAGACAGTGTTAATAATAACCATATGTTGCAGTAGAGGTAGCATCAATTGCAGGATTAACAAAAAAGGAAACCATAATCTATTCCTCATTATTATTTATACATTACCTATATTAATATTTACATGTCTCTGCACACTGCTGCTTTTTGCACTTATGGTTACATGCAAAACTGCATTTTGTTTTCTCAGTACAAAGTAGTACTGTGTTTATATGAGTTTTAATTTTGTTATGATTCTGTGGGGACGACATACTTTGCAATGCAAAAGTAAGAAGTGCTACACAAGGTTATTACTACTACTATACTAGTAGTAGCTACTACTATACTAGTAGTAGTAGCAGCAATAGTAATGGCATTAGTAGTAGACTCTGTTTGGCTGGAGGATGTTCATTATTAACCTCACAGCTCTGACGTAACATCCTCTTCACCGTCTATTTATTTAGAAAGTTTATTCAGAGGCCAAATAATATAGGGATAACACAAACTTTATTTTAAAACATTATTTATTGTATATATATATATATAATTACTATAATGAGTCAGGCCTATGATTCCCGTCCCACCTGCTCCTGTTGACTTTTTTTCCCGGTCCTCTCCGAGTCCCGTGATGATTACTGTAATTGACTACAATCCCACGGGAATCCCTTGACCCACAGAAGTCCTCAGCCTCTAATGTATATAGTATGGATATTAAGAGAAGTAGCAGTTGTATTCAGGACAGGGTTTTTGCTCAGTCATTGTTTGCTGTGGGGGTCGACTGTGTGTTTGGTCTGTCTGTTGAGTTTAAGTTCACTGCAGCTGTGAAATTACTTGTAAATGTCAAAGTGATTTTTCATGTTAACTGAGATGAACTTTCTCAGCAGGGAAACAAACTGTGTGCTGGTGCACTGAACATTTCAGAGTGAATTCACTCGTTTTAAAAAGGTAGGGAGCCATTATGTCAAGGCATGCAAAGATACACTGCGGTAACACAGAGAGTGACGATACAGAGTGAAAATAAATGCTTGTGTACTAACAACCATCCACCAGAACCTGGTTTTAAAAAAACAAAAAATAAGAACTATTATTAGTATTCAACAGAGCTGGCTGCAATGGTTGTCAAAATTTGCAAATAATTTACTTCATAATTTCTACTTTACAAACACCTCCCTCAGGTATATTCATGCAGATGGGCTGCAGCTGAGTTCTAAGCCAAACATATAACACATAGTAAAATTAAGTCACGGTGGCTTATTCTGTATCAGGACTGCCTGCTGTAAAGGTGTAATCACAAAGTCTACTGTATCCTACTGTATCTATTCCATACCCAGTCGTGTGGGAGTGTGTATGTACATACTCTTGTACACATTTACAGGCATTGCAGAGGCCCGCCGACCTGCATTAGCACTGGAGAACTGTAATATAAATCCTGTTAAGAGTGTGAAGTGTGAAGCAGCGCAGCCCTATCAGTCTAAAAACCTTGCTGAAGGACATTTCTTCATTTTTCTAAGACGTCAGCTTTTCAGGAACTAAGAAATGAGACAGACGGAAACATTCAGAGTTTATCTAATAAGTGTGAAAAGTGTTACGAAAGCTGAACTTTGGTAACACACAGGGGGACCATTCAGTCTTTAAAAGTTAGTTAAGTTATGTCTATCACCACAGTTGGACATTTCTAAGAGATGACTTTCAAATTAGTGATATCCTCTCATCCATAATCACCTATAAAATAAGTCACATAGACTTCAGGCAGGCAATGCAGGTGCCCGTCCTCTAGGATTATAAAATCCACTATGTATGCAGTTGCATGAGCACACACACACAAACACACTCACACAGCGGAACAAAAGGTGAAAGGATAAGCAGGATAAGCTCTGCTGACAGCGAGCAGACAGAAGTGACTGCCGATCAGTCAGCGAGTCCCTCAGCGCCGACACTGACACTAACACAACATGACTGTGAGCTAGTTCAGGCTCAGGCCACGACTCAACTACAGCCGGCCTGTCAGGACTCCGCCTACCGTCTCGCTGCTCAGCGAGGTTTTAGATGACAGAAGAACGAGTGCAAGGAAGGAAGTAGGAGGAGGGAAGGCAGTAGGAACCCAAGGTAAGGAAGGGACAACTGAGCAAATTAATTAACATACTGATGAACCACTGGATCAAAAGAAACAGAAACACGAGGCAGTCTAATGTCAATTACATAACTCTGGCTTTTATTTACTTCAATCACTGAACTCACTCTGCCTGTATTTGGGACAAATACATTAATTCCTTTAATTCCTTTCATACAAAACTCTTGCTCAGCAAAGATGGGAAATAGGCTGCTATGAAATTGTTTACTTCAACCAGTATGAATATTACTTGTATAAAAATAGGCTTTTTCATCTCTCTTGTTTACAATAATGGCAAATCTGAATTGTTTCCATCAAATTATTATAATATATATAAATTGTGGACATTCTAACCGATCGAACGATGTGTTGGGAATCACGAGGCCCCACGATACGATATTATCACGATACCTATGTCACGATACGATATTATTGCGTTTTATCTTTTTCCCAACTTCAAATTGTGTCCACAAAGGAAAATTCTTTTTCTAGTTGACTGGAAAAACAATTTTATTAGTGCCAAAAAACAAACTTCTCATGTACAATTTATATAGTAAAAGATCGATACTTGACGTTCATGTTATGATACGATACTGCCTTGCAAAAATATAGCGATACTACGCTGTATCAATTTTTTCCCCCCACCCCTAATATTGACAAAGGTTTTAACATTTATATTTGTATATTTGGGCTAAATAGATTAGAACTAGCTCTTGCAGGCGACCCAGTGGGGTTTAAGAGGTTTTATACATCCAGAGAACATCTATAAAAACCTGATTAGGCGTCAAATCAAGACCCGTGTTTATGTGTCAAAACGTGTACCCGCACCAGGCCAGTAAAAGAGACGTCTAATTGGGAGTAGGCTATGATTTGAAGCTTTAAGGTATTAATCTGTTGCCAAAAACCCAGTCAGTCAGCAGCTAGATCAGTCATTAAAACAACAAGTTAGTTAACCAGCCACAAACACATCATGTCTATTAGTCACTCAGTAAAATAAGCAGTTTGTAACTCAGCCCAACAGTCGTCAAGTGAGTCAGCCAATTCATCAGTCAGCCAATTATACAGAGAATCAGTCACTAAAGACTGTACGTAAGCAGCAAGTCATGTTGTAGAGCTGTGTCAGTCAAAGATTTGTGTTTCTGGTTCAAAGACAGATACCAAGATCAGAAGGGGGTTTGTCTACACTGAATAATAGAAAACGACCTCTCTAATGACCACTTTGCTGCTCCTGTCACATTCGTGTGAACATCACTGTGGCACTCAGCATGACTCTGCATCACCCTCTGCATCCTCAGCAGGAAGTGTTTTTTTTTTTTTTTTATTATCAGTGAAGAATCTCACACCTCATCACAGTTTCTGCGACGGACCGTCAAAAACGGTTGACTTTCCATCATTTATGCCCCAAGACATCCTGGTAAACACTTTAAAGCTGAAGTATTAAGTCTGTCACTCACTCTGACAGATGATCAATCAGTCAGTGTGTTAGGAATCAGTCAGTCAATCAGTCAGGCAAAGAAAAAAAGAAACCTGGACTGGAGTGATTCTGACCTTATGGAAGCTGCCGTAGAAGAGTTTTTTGATTTCTGGCCCTTCGAAGGTGACCGTCTGGAACTCTCCTTTGTAGTCGTTGTTGAAGAACGTCAGAGTCTTTCCGCCGTCTGCATGAAGACACAACAAGAACTGCATGTTAACAAAAAGAAGAAAATAAAGCACTTGTCATATTTTTACTTTACTTTTATTTATATTATGTCTTCCTCTTTGACAGGTTTTGATTTCATGATGGGGATGAGTAAATGACAGCTTTTACCTGCTCCTTCATGACAACCATAACCATCCCTGGTGTTTTATACATTCAGTTTGATTGTGATGGATTTGTAATTATAGAAATAACAACGTACAAAATGACGAGAAACAAATGGTCTTTTTTTGACAACTGGATGCTCCCGCAGCCAAGATCCCTGACTCACTGTCGAGGATGACTCCCACCAGCGGCTCGTTGTTCTTGTTGAGGATCTCCCAGAGGGCGAAGGGCTCCTCTGGAGTGTCTGGCAGCAGTCTGAACAGCAGGGTGATGGTGTAGTCAGAGGGCAGCCCTTCGGGATGGATGTATCTGTGAGTCAGAACAGAAACCCAGGTAAATATTGATTATGAAGGCTGAACAGTGTGGATTATGGGGTCTGAATACAGTCAATACTCAGCTGGAGCTATCAGAGTAAGTAATTCTATCTTACGTTGAACAAACACACTTTAATGTCTATTGTGTGAGATCCATGCAGCAGGTGGCAATAAAGCATTTAATAGACAAGGTACTATTTTATGAGAGAGGACACTTGTTAAACATCACAGTAACAAATACCTGGTTGGCTGTGCCAGAAAAGCATCGCTGTGCAGGTGGAAACTGGGGAAGGTATTGAAGGTGCCAGGTACCATTGAAACGCCAGAGACGCTGCTGTAGCGATTCTCCACCAGCCCAAACAGCTCCATCATACGGAAACCTGACGACACACGGTCAGAGGTTCAACTTGTTGTGGACAGTTCAGTGCATTCAAAAAGTAAAAAAAGTCAGAAGCCACCACTGTTTCATGAAATAAGCCTGTCTCAGTAAGATTTATTTCTCTGTGGCAGGCCGGGTTAGATGCACTGGTCAGTGATTTTAATCCTATGAGAGTGTGTGTGTTGTATTTCCTCTCCTCTCCAAGTAATAACTCTGGCACCGATTACCCCATTTGTTTTTATGTCCTGGGGAAACATCTTGGATTTTAAAAGTGTATTTGAGCCTTTACTCACAAAGAGTTTTGTCATCTCGCTGCACTGTTTGACTGCTGCCAACACCAGCATTCAGTCTTAGTTATGAACCCAGATGTCAAAAGGAAAAAAGAAAAGCATTTTGGAAGAGCACGACTCAGCTCAGCTCAGCCAGTGGGTTGTTGTTGTTGAGAGATCTATCAAGGTTAAGATTTTATGCTCATCCTAGTAGCACCAACGTTACATGACAGACAGCAATGCAAATGAGAGTAAAATAAATATTCTGTTTGTATAAGAATTGGAAATAAGCAAATAAGCTTGGAAATAAGTAAAAACAACTAAAAATAGGATACTTCTTAATGTCTATCACATCCTCAGGGTATGAGGGCTACTTTTATATGCCAGGGGAGGATTTGCTATCCTGGCAAATGTCAGAGGGGATGGACCATTCGACCAAACGGAATCGTGGGTGCCGTGTCATTTCGGCCACTTTACAAAACAAAGCCCACTGCTGATGGAGAAAGTCAACACGGCCGACACATACAGGGAGAGAGAAAGGGGCAAGCAGCTGTGTTATGCAGCAGAGTATATGTGCGTGCTTGTGTGAGAATATTACCTGCAGATTCAAGTAGGCTAGTGTAGTGAGAATGAAGCAGATTTAAAATGGTTAGATAAGAAATTACCCAAGCTACTAGAAATAGAAATATACTGTCATTCTGTGGGAAAACTGTGAAATAAATCAATACATTTTCACTGGACGACGTTGCATAAGATATGGTTTTATCACTTGCACAAGTTTACTATGTTTATAGTAATAATAATATCCCTAATAATAATAATAATATAATGCATTTGGCCCAGTTTGCCAGATGATGGGCAGACCAATTCAATTATGTGACTCAAATTGGGACATTCAGTCAAAATTAAACACCTCATTAGACACCTCATGAGAGTGCAACATAATCTGATAGTCAGTAAAGTTACTCTTGTCAGAAAAGCAAACCATAATCCTTTCTACTTCTGCCATTTACTTACTTGTTTTTATTCATGTGTATTCCAATGTTAAGAGCCGTGTGTGAGAAAACATTTGTTTGCGATGTTTACATCCTACACTGTGTTCATGAGCTAGGATGTTGCTGGAATCAGTACAGCCAGAGACCTGGTCTTCTAGTACCACTACCACTGTGAGGTAGGATACTGCTGTAGGCCTAGCAGAGACAGGGAGGAGTGTGGTACAGGCGGGAAGTAAACTGTGACAACCAAATGTTCGGTTTATATTTAATTCTGCGGTAGAGAAAGACAGTAGCAGCAGACAAGCAGACAGAGCACACAGACAACATGTACATTTTTTTTTATAAATGTGTGCTCTTAAAAACTATTGAGCATTGTCTGCTAGTCGTTTACATTAAATGTTACAAATCTGTTACACACGGTTGGCCTACAGCTTGTATTATCTCACCATCCTGTACAACAACGTAGCGTAGTAGTAGTGAATGTTTGTTCGTGATAATGTGGGCTGGTGTGGCTACAGTGCCAGGTCTGAATTTTTGTCCCAGTCCGCCCCTGGTGTACGCTGTACCGTTCATATATGATGTGCATACAGTGCGAACACATGGAAAAGGCCAGCACTGTTCACAGTAGATTTATCCACAGGGCTTTAGTCTATGCTGCTCCCGTGTTTTCTACATATCTATACTTCCAAGTGTGTTTGCATTACAGGAATATGTTTGATCTTTCACCTGGTGTTGTGCTGCCGCTCATCGGTACAGACGGACAAGCTGGAAAAGAAAAACAGTGTGTGTTTAATTATGAAGACACATTTCTTCAGCCTGGAAATGTTTTAAAATCATGATAACACAGTCAACCATTTCCAATACGTCACACCTGGACTGAAAGTGAAATAAACTCTTCTGGCATCACATCTAGTCTCTGAAACCGACAACCTCAGAGTGTTTGATAAGCTGCGGTTACTCACTGGCAGTTGCAGCCTCACACACGAAGGTCACCAACTTCTCTTCGATCTTCTTAAAGGCGTCCAGGTCGTCCACGAAGAAGACGTGTCTGTCGCTGGGTTTACTGGCGATGCTCACCAGCTCACCGTAGTCAGCGTCAGCGAAGCCGATAGCAAACACAATGTACCCTTCACAGGAAGACAGAGAGAGAGAAAAAAACCTTTGTCGTCAACATGGGAACAACCAGAGGTAGAATGAGCATCTGTCTTCAACAAATATGAAGCAAGTACAAGACAAAAATGTCAAGGTTTGGTCGTAAGTTTCAGTATTAGTAGAGCACATTTGAGTTACACATGTTAAGGTTGGTGGTGTTCTGTATGTGACATGCAGATATATAAACTTAATCTCTTGGATGTATCGTACGCTAAGAGATGGAATTGTTGTATGTAAAACATTTTTAAATTAACTTTTAAAAAGTGCATTTCAAGTAAGGAACATGTAATTTAGCTTTCAGTTGATTCTATCCAATGTTAAATAGGGGGCTTATTATACCACATTACAGCCTTGATGAAAAATGTAAGAAACAGTCTTAATAGTGTTAGGACATTGTGCCAGCACCTTTTAATGTTGAACAAAAATGCCATTTAATGTGAAAATTTGAAAACGTAAATTAAATTTTTTACTGTTTCTTTCTATTGACGTCATAATTTTAAATGAAAAATCTATGAGAGCAAACCAAACAGGCAGGAATCCTGAAATCCAAACTTGATCTGTGGGACTTTTTTTTAAAGCCACAAACAACACGGCCCTGACCTTCCATCTGCATCTCCTTGGAAACTTTGTTGACGTCATCCTGAGATCGGCCGTCGGTGAGGACCACGAGGACGTTGGGGATTCCCCTCCTGACTCCTCCCTCTGCAGTGAAGATGTTTTCCTTCACATGCTGGATGGCTCGACCTGATTGAACAGAGAGACTCATAAGTACTTTGAAATGATTTCAGTAATTCTCAGTCCTAAAAACAGAGAGAATGAACACATGCAGAAGGAGCAGACACTGATAGTGTACGGTATATTTCTTCTTTTAATAAATTTGAAATCCTATATCTGTTTCAGTACATAAAACTTGAACTGATGTCTGTCACTGTGGAAAACTCAGGAAAACTACTTGACAAAAATAGTTGAAGAAAAATCTCACTTGGCAGTTTCCCCGACCTCTTAAAACAATAATTGTGCATCACCATTTATAGTACAAAAAAACCACAAGAACATAATCGACCTCTTCCCGGGAAAAGAGGCATGATCACGCTGCGTTTGTCTCCCTACACCAGCTCCCTGTAAGATTTCAAACTGATTTTAAACTTGTATTGCACACTTTTAAGGCCTTAAAGGGCCTTGCTCCTAAATACCTCTCTAATTTATTGACCTGGCATGTGCCCTCTCGACCACTGAGGTCCCTGCTGGTTACTCCCAGGACTTTGTGACAAATGGTGATTTTGTCATTAGAGCTCCTGCATTATGAAACTATCTGCCTACTAAACTGAGACACACTTTCTTTTAAATCTCTTCTTAAAAAAACTTGGATATTATATGTACACACACACACACACAATATATTTTTATTGTTTTTATTCCTATTTATTTGAGCTTATTCACTTTATTGTCTTTACTTCCTCTTTGTTCTTGTTCTTTGGCCTTATTCTCATTTTATCTGCCTTATTTCTTTTAGTAAAGCACTAAAAAGTGCAATGTAATGAAATGTTGTTATAAATGATTAATATCAAATAATTGCCCACCCCATTACTCTATTAGTTTTTTCCTGTTTTATTTGTTTCAAGAGACGAAGCCTCCCCGCACGCTGATGTTGTTCTGAAGCTGTAGGGTTTTAATTTGGTGCCAGTTAAATTGCTGCGTCTGAATTCCATGTGGCAGTAACCTTTGTAGTCAGTCACAATTGAAGACCTTGAGGTTGCTGTTTTTGCTGCTGCTCTGTTTTCCTGCATTAGAAGATGAGTTTGTCGTCCATTTGACACCTACTGCCGACCTGTGATGAATTACTGCCAGAGTTTATCTAAAGACCTTATTGACAGCTTAATTTAATATAAATTAATTACTAGATGTTATTGCAGGATGACAACTCAACTCTTTTTAAAAAGAATGACAGGATGAATCTGTCTCCTCTGTTTTGTCCATCATGTCAGGAGCAGCGAGTCCACATCTAAGACCAGTTTCTTGGTCTAAAAAGCCTTCTGCCACTTTGCTTCAGGTTGGTTTCAAGAAACAAGAGCCCACTTGGGTTCCAAGACTTCAACTTTGACAGCTGGACTTTGAGGACTAGTAAAGTGCTTGTTGCCATGGTTTGGTTGGCAAGGAAAATCTGCTGTTCCTCATTGTTGCAAAGGGAATAAGATGAATCAGAAACACTTGGAGAGCTAAAACGTGGTTTGAGCATCAAAAAGGAGAAGATTTATGTTACTGCAGCCATTACATTGTATTTGTAAACAGAAAATATATTAATAATAATTTTGAATATCTGTTAGTCAGTCAGAACAAGACCTTGACCCTTAAAGACATCACCTTAGAGCACTGGGAACTTGTGAAGGTCATTTAGTAAATAATATGTGATGTTTGATGCAGGGTGGACCACAGAGCTGCTGCACGGCTTTTACATTTCAATAAAGGAATCAAGGAGCACCAGGTACTTGAAATTGATCCACTAATCAAATATTCTTCGGGCCTGTGGGAACATCTGGGAACAGATTCTTAATTGCAGTGTGCAGAAGGAGGTGATTGAGTGCTCTGAAACTCCCCAAACTGCTGCTTCCTGACAGAAAAGCAGGGTTAGTGTTTTACAGTGTGACATTAGCAGTGACGCTGTTACAAATCTGTTCTCTGCAGTCTCGTCCCTGCAGGAGAAACGGCTATGCTGCTTTGTAAACACTGATTAATGACTTCACCGCTCCCTGCTTCCCCACAGATTTCTTCTCATCACGCGCACACACACACACGAATATAGGCTTTCTAATGCACTTTATAAACATCCATGAATGTATGCATGAAGACACATGTTCACAAGGGCAAGAAAGTGCAAATGTTTGACTCCCACACACATATACTGAAGGAACAGCAGCAGACACTTGCACACAGATTTAATTTTCTGTTTGTGGTTGCCTGCGGCTCCGTCAGTATTGATAATGTCATTAGAAAGTTGTGAGAGTGTGTGTTTGTGTGCACACTGTTTGTCTCACACAGGTGTTGTTCTTGGATTTAAAGCTGAATTCTATCTGCTGCAGTCATAGAAAATGTACCCGGTTGTTTCTGTGTTGCAGTGTGTGTCCCGACCTCTCCCCTTTGTGTCTCGTAACTCCACCAGACTCCACTTACAAATTCGACCACCATTTAATAACTCATAAGCAGCTGTATTATAGAAAAGGTTCAGTTCTCCCAGTCATGGCGCGCCTTCCTCAGCGGTGCACTCACCTGTCTTGGTGTTTCCTCCCTTGTAGGAGATCTTGTTGATGGCGTCCAGCAGCCGCTCTTTGTCGCTGTACGAGTTCAGTTTGAACTCAGTCCGGGCGTCGTCACTGAACTGGGCGATGGCCACCTGTCAAGACAAAACAGAAACCAAAAATGTTGAGTTTATTGAAAAAATAATTTTTCCACTCATCCCTAGTGTTATCTTGCCGAGCAGATCCTTTTGATTTTGCATGCTTTTAGGATAAAACTTTTGTCACCGTATCAACGTTTCACTTCATTTGTGTAGGTAAGGAATATTATTTTTGTAGAATCTAATATTGTTGTTTATACAGTGTTTCCGCTTTTAGCTTCATTAAACGAGAACCATGGTGATGCTCCTAGACCATCACGGGTAAACAGGCATTTCTCTACAGACAGAGAGTTGGTGGATAACCATGTGAAGTCAGGACTTCTCTATTCAGAACAACATTTTCAATAAGCCCTGTTGCTTTTTGTCTGACAAAAGACAAACATGCCTGAAGGTTCGGGGGTTTTTACTTCTTCCACCATGTGCTGACCGCACTGAAAGCTTCACCTGTGGCTGTGATGGACACCGCTCACGTACCGCTTTCAACAATCAACATTTATTGTAAAACACGTTAAAACAGATGTATGAGCAGTGTCCTGGTGTTGTGACTGAACTCAACTTGGATCACCGGAGAGAAAAGGAAAATAACACAGCAGAAACTGAGGAAAGCTCAATGATACAGAGAATAAAAATCAATTGTTGCATCAGTGACCTGGGCTGTGGCCACCTGGGAGACCGCGCAGGAATATAATTTATTTGCAAATAAAAACAATACATGAGAGCAGCCTAGTGGGGCTTATTTCAGGAATCTGCTGTAGGACTGAACACACTGAACAGGATTTCGGCCTCTTGGGAAACACCAGTAGAATACAGATTATATGTAAATAACAAAAAATACATTGGCTGTTAGTATAACAAAGTTTGTGCTGTCCTAGAAAATGGCTTTTTCTTTGGGTTCCATTGTATTAAATTTGCAAAATAAATTACAATCTTAAAGGTTAAAATATATTTAATATAATTGTAATTTTAATCACAAAATATGCATAAACAGTTTGCCTTTAAAGCTCCTTGTACATGCTGACTGCTGGAAAACGCTGATAAGAAAACAGACATCTTTATTCTGCCTTGGTGCTTAAATGATTAGCTGATTAACTGATTAGATATTGACAGAAAATGTACAACTTTTTTTTTTTTTTTTTTATGAATTATGAATTTTTTAATTGTAAGTTATTTATCATTTAAAATAAAAATGTTTGGGTTCAGGTTCCTTTCATTGCAGCCGTTCTGTACTTTCCAGACATGTTGCCATATGCACAATAAAAAGATGACTTTATTTTTGCTTACTTGAAAAATAATGAAAATCATATTCAACCGTTTAAGTCATGCAAAGAATAAATACTTGTTTGCTGTGTGTGATTTGACAAGTGTACATCAGGAAAATGCTGTTTAACACAGACGCGGCGTGTGCAGTTAATACTGCTGTACTTGATGCTCTCTTTCTCGACGCGTCGGCTCTCCTGCCACAGCAGTGCTCGGCAAGTTACCAAAATACAGAACAGGGGAAAGCAAGACAAAGCTATTGTGCCTCAGGAAAACAATGTTTTGCCGTACTCCCAAAAGAGTTCCAATCTTTGTTTTCTTTGGTGGCTTTTTCTTACTGTGTCTGCCTGTCAATAACCTGTCAAACAAACTGGAGCGCTACAACACACCGAGTGTTAGAATAACAAATGTCAAGACTTTCATGAATAGTTCACTATCTCAAGAATGCTGAGGAGAAAGCAAAAAACCAACAACTACTACCCCTGGCCACCGCTCTGTCGTACCTGTGTGCCATCCGGTCCGATCCGGTCCAGAGCTCCGGTGGTGCTGTACAGGAAGCGGATGATCTTCAGGAAGTTGTCATCTCCGATACTCCAGGAGCCGTCAACCAGGAAGACGAGGTCCGCTTTGGCAGCCTTACAGACTGTACAAAGAGAGGAAGAAGGTGAGGACAACAACAAACTGAGGAGAGGGATGACTGAATCAAACACATCACAGCTCTGTATGTTTACATTTTCTCTCTCCGTCTCCCCAAGAGGAAGTTTACGTTTTCTGTTTTTATTTTCGACAAGGACGAGCAGATAAAAGATGGAGGATAGATGGAAGAAAAATGTAGGAGGGGAGATGAAGGACGATGCAGAATACTGAAAGACGAAGGAGATTGAAGTACAGAGAGGAGACAGGCATGTTTGTAATACAGATCTGATTGTTGTAAAGACTAATACTTATTAAATAACTTAACATGAGTCATATATTTAGGCTGATATCATATGACCACAGTTTTCAAGAGGGATGAAACAGGAAAACACACTGAGGCTAAGAAATCAGATGACTGTTTGTTTAATCCGTCTCCTTTTGGATTTCATCTAAAGCAAACACGAGTTTCTTTGTATCTAAATATTAAACGTGCTTCAGATTACACAGTGATTTTGGTTTGTTAAGAATTGAAGGGACGAAGATTGAAACTGTAGAGAAATACTTTCTCAAAAGAAAATAATCTATATTTTTGTTATCTGCTTTGTCGACTTTCTTTGGTTTGCTCACTGGAGGATGATTTCATTTGGCTCCTACCCTGAAAAATAAATACGTTTCTTTCTCTGCTTCTCTTCTTGTCTTTGTTTAACGAGGTTAATAACTTTCATTTCTGTTTTATCTCTGTGCATATAAACAGACTCTTGACTTCATTTTAATGGATGACAGCTCGGGAATAAAAGAGTTTCTGAGTGACGTAAACATTAGATGGATTAGATCTGAAAAGGTCTCGACTTGTAAACGACTGAAAATGTGTTACTCATTAAATTCAAAACACATAGCTTGCCTCCGTCGCTCTTCACCAATCATTCCAATCACTTCCTTCCCATCTAATAAAATCACAGTTAAGGCTGGTGCCGGATTGATCTGCAGACCGCTTTAAATCTGTCATGTGCTCTTTGTTTACAGCTAAAGTTCACTTCATAAACAACATAAGATGAAAATTAAAGCCCACCATGCGGCTCGCATTAATCGGGCCCTCGCACTTGTAAGCGCGTCCGCGCGTGAGCCGGCCGAGTTGCACATTCTGGAGCTCTGCCGGTGCGGCTGTGAATTTCCTACGCGGTTCCGACGCCGCATGAATGTGCTATATGTCACTTCCTGTGTCCCCTATGTGGAGCTACATAGCACTTGCCGCTATGAATATAAATCGGTATTGACGTGTAGATGTCTGCGGGG
>NC_060158.1:609037-627629 GCF_021292245.1 Micropterus dolomieu | reverse complement strand
CAAAAAAAAAAAAAAAAAAAAAAAAAAAAAAAAAATATAATCCGAGCAGATTCAATAGGGACCTCGCACGGTCGTGCTCGGGCCCTAAATAAAAGCCCACCATGCGGCTCGCATTAATCAGGTTTTCTGAGGGGATATAGATTTATTTTAGGTCAGTTCATTTCAGCCATTGTAAGTCCGCAACCATGCTGAAACCTCATAACTCCACATTTGCTGGTGAATATGAGACAGCGGGGTCGAGGCAGCAAGTAATGAAAAGAAAATGTGGATAAAAAAAAGAAAAAAAAAAAAAGAAGTGAAAGAGTGAAAAGAGCTGAGAAATTGAGGGTCAATACTAATCCAATACTACACATTACATGTGAGCATCACTTTCAACCAGTATGATCAGAACACCTCCCTTTAAAGAAACCAGATTGGTGTGTGTGCATCAGAAGAGGTCAGATTATACTAAGGGTTATGTTATAGTGTTACTTAATGACATGGAACAGTAGCTAGCACATGAGCCTGTTCTTTATCTGGTTTAGGGTTTAGTGGAATATATCTGGATCAGAATCATCCGGATTTGGAAATCCAGGATCACATAACCCATCTTATTTTTGTGCCGTTTTTTTTTTTCAAAGCAACACTGGATTGGATCACCCGGATCCAGATGCAAACTTTTTAGGATCACCAAATCTGGATTTCCAGTGCTCTAAATGGGGCTACATATCACAGCCTAGGCTGTTAATGATATAAAGACCAACAGGTAGAACGGCCAGCGTGGGGTCACCCTAATTTGAAGAGACAGAAAATGCACAATAACACAACAAAGACCATCTGACCCACAACAAAACCCAGAAAAAACAAAGAAATATACATTATTCACAGATACACTGCGGATATTTTGAGCACGTGTTGTCCAATATTTAAAATAAAGATCATTCAGAGAGCAGCTTTTAGCTTTTAGGAGGTGATCTCAGAATGAGGGACTGACTGGACCTGCAATAAGCGATGAACTTGTTAAAAACTACTTTTGAATGGTTCACCTGTGATGATTGTGCCTCACTAATAAGTGACAGTTGAAATTAAGTACATTAATCCTGTTTGATAGTGACAGCTGTTTACTGTACTGAATGGCTTATATGTAATGTCTAATTAATCTACTTTATTATAATAAAATTATGACATATTGTTCCTAAAATCCACCCTGAATCCACCCTTCTGTTGGGATCAGGACAATCCTGATTTCTTAGATCAAGGGGATCCTACAAAAAAGTTTTGAACACCACAAACTGAAGGTTTGATCCAGATCAAAACCAGGATTGGATTAGGTGATCTGATCCGATTTCAGAATCCTTGTTTTTTTTGTTTTTTTCTTTTGAACAACCTATTTTCAAGATTTGATCCAATCAGATAGCCGAAATCCGATCATATTACTTTTGAACAACTGGGCCCTGGACAGCGAAGCAATAAGGATCCGGTCCTGCACCACACCGGGCTCAGGGACAGCTTCCTCCGTCAGACCACCAAGCTCTCAAGCTGTGTGTATTACCTGTACACAGCTGTCATTACACATTTAAACACTGCATTACTTTCTACTGCACTCACTGGGGTGCGATTTTCTTTGGCGGGAGTCATTGCCAGCGACTGCTTCACTGTTGTTTCACTGCCTGTTCATTTGGCAACTTCTCCTTCATTCATAAAACCAAAGAATCTTATGAACACGAAGCCGTCAATTTTCATCATTTGAAAAAAGGGAATCCTCTTATTAGGTTCCTGAAAATGCCAAATGCAAAGGGAGTGGGGAGGGGGGGGGGTGGACATCAGTAACGGCAGGTTCCTGTGAAGGTGTTTTTTCTTCTCTTCTCGCAAAATATAAAAAAAGCTACGTAAGTTTAAAAAAAAAAGTTGATTCTGTGGTGAAGTGACGTGAAGAATGTGAATTACATGTTTGTGGTAACAGATCCAAGACTCACCAGGTTTTCATTTCAGACATTTATTTTAAATTACCCTTCTGTTGAAGATTTATTTCTGTAATTATATGTTATTTGTGTAAGCGTGATAATTGGAACCGAAAATTATCGTCCATTTCCACACACACATATATAGACATCTGAGGCATTTCTTTTATATGCCAGAATTGAGCGTGTGTGATTCAAACACATCACTGTGTGGGAGGAGAACAGTTAACTCTTCTTCACCCTGCCTGTACAGTGTCAGTGTGGACTGACACTAAACTGTCGTCCTCACACACCTCAAACTCTGCACTTCAACAAGTAACATGTCACATTTTGATTTATATAACGTGAAATGTGGGCGGACAACTAAACTTAGTTGCCGTATCAGTGAGTCACTGCAGTCACATCGGGGGGAATGAAAGAAATCCGTCAGAAAGCAACAAAACAGTCAGATTTCTGTTAAAGCAGTGTTTCTGTTGGTTATTGCTGAACAGATTATTTCTGTAAATGCAGGCCTGTTGTTTCACCTGAAATGATCTTATGGTTTATATTTTGTGTATTTCTGTTATCTGAAGTTCGATTTCTTAAGATGACAGCATCACAGACATGATTTACATACAATGAGTGTGTCTCAGGCCTGATTTCGTCTCAACAGCGTGTTATTGACCTCGCAGGTGCACAGAATGTGGCTAATTGATTGATTGATTGAATGATTCTCCAGCTTTTATGGCACAGTAGAGTGTGGGCGTGTTGAACAGGGTACAGTCTTTCCTTCTTGACGAGCAGAGAGTGATTTATAGTCTTGAAATAGTCGCCATTACATCTTTAGTCTTCATTCACATTCCTCTGTGAGTATTATTGTGACTGTACTTCAGTAAAGTAAAGTAAATAAAGCAAAGAGGAAATAATGAAACAACAAAAGCCTTAAACTGAACAGTTAGCAGTTGAGCAGTAAGTTATTTTACTTAATTAAAAAGCCCTGCATTAAAAACATAAATTTTATCTGTTTTGATTACAGGTAGTAAAATAAAGCAAAGTAACTAGTGCGTATTTCCCTCTAAAATGTAGTGGAATAGAAGTAAAAGGTAACATTAAATAAAACACTCATGTACAATTACATCAAGTGCAAAAATCAGCAAAACAAAGTGACACCATACTGCAAACATCAGCCAGCGTGACGCAAATATGATGAAACTGAGAGACAGCACCAGATAAACAGAAAAACAACAACAGATAATTAAAATCAAGACATCAACATCAGAAAATTGACAGGAGACGATCACTAATAATAATAATATCATCAAATCAGCTCTTACCTTCCTTGGCAGCGGGGATTGTGGGTAGCGGCGTGGTGGTGGGGGGCTTGGTTGGTGCTGGAGTCGGGACGGGTACTGCATAGAGAGAATAAACAAGACACACATGAAGACAGGAAAACCTGCAATTATGACCACATGCATCTTAAACCAATCACCACATGCTATACGAGCCCCAAATTAAATCCCCACCATTAAAAAAAGACATTAAAAACTACAAAAAGGAGTAAAGAGAGAACCTCAGACACACAGTCACATAGATAACGTACAGAATGTGTTAAATAACTACGTTCAGCTCTGTGGTTTCAGCTCCTGTGCAATTTGGTCGATTGATCGCGGTTTAAATTAAACTCCAACTGTTTTGCTTTCAACTCTTTACCTTTAGTCTGTGTGGGGGGGCGGAAAAACTAGATAAACCAGCTGCCCCCTCCCCCCCCCACAAACACACACACGGTTTATTAAATCAGTGGCGTTTAGGCAGTAAATCAGCTACCTGAAGCTGTGAATTACGTGTGATGGCAGGTAGGGAGCGTTCACTAGCGGCTGCTGCCTGCAGCGATGGGGATAGTCATTTGGAGAAAAGGCTCTGGCTTTCATTTGCATCAAAACAAAGCAATAAATCACTGTGGAGGCTCTCTGCAGAGCTACAGTACGGAGGGGAGCAGCTTCAAGCAAACAAATATCTGCTCTGGGGAAGGAATATTCTCTCTTTTCCCTTCCTTTCTTTTATCTCTGGAGTTATTTCTTAGTCCTGCTTTCACTTCTTCACCCTGCCTCTCCTCTCTTTGCCCTCAACCGATTAATTTCAGTATAATACGGAAATGAAATTCTAGAGACTCCAAATTTGTCCCTGAAAGGTAATCCATCTCAAGAAACATTGTGCCTGCTGAGATTTTTGCCAAACTTTAGATAGGTTTGCCGCGCCATGCAGACTTTACAGATCAGTTTACACCTTCAAATACAACACAATGCGGGGACATAGTAACTCTTGCTAACTACACTACAATTGATTCTAATTTCTCAAGTTTCTTCATGCTTTTAGCGCAGATCTTGTTATTTGTTTAAGGCGTTTTGTTGTCTTTGCTCTTATGAAAGCACTTTGTAACACTGTTTTAAAATGTGCTCTATAAATTAAGATTATAATTATTAAAGTTTATTTAGTTGGCTGCTGGAAGCAAGTGAATTTGCATAGCTGATGCTGAAACATTGAACTGCCTGCCTGAGGAGGAAAGAACACTAAAAATCTTTTGAAAAAACATCATTGATAGGAAACTGATGGATGAACATGGAAAGCAACAAGATTTGTCAGTAAATATCAGCTGAGTTAAGTTCTAGCTTTAGCTAAAAAGCCAACTGACTAATATAAACACAACCGGTACCAATGTTAACATGTGACTAATAACAATTACTAGTACTAGCTTCTTTTACTAGTCATCTGTCTTCTTCTAATTTAGCTGACGCTTTTATCCAAAGCGACTTAATGACATAATCTGTGATAGAGGCACTCCTGATCTAATACAATGTAAACACCACAACTGATCAAACTGATTAGTAACATTTTCAGTCGAAATCAGCAAATATACAAATCAGACACACTCATATGTACTTGATCAGGTATGTGATGGTAAAATAGACTGAAAACGATCCCAGAAACAAAATGAAAGAAGACAGAAAGACATAAAAGAAACTGTATCCACACAGTTTGACATGTGATGGACATTCACTCTCAAATAAGGTTTAGAAAGGCGGGTTAAACTTGACGAGTCTTCATCTATGCGTTAAAGCCGGTGAGAAAATGTTATCATAGCTAACAGGAAAACGGGTGTATGTCCCTTTAAACACTGCAAACTGTCACTGTACAGTGTCCATTGAAAATGAAAAAGAAAAACAACAACAAAAAACCCAGCCCACCCACACCAACAACCTCGCTCCCTCGTCTCCAGACACTGGGGCTTGATTAGTGTTTGGGGCTGCCGGTGCAGAACAAACGGCTCATTCTGAAAGGAAGGATTCAGCTCTCATCGCTCCCACAAGGATAAAAGATGTTTTATATTGAATATGACGTGGTCGTCCTCCTAGCCTTCTTTTATACACAATGACAGCTGACAGAAGTTTCTGTGTGTGTGTGTGTCTGCTATATTGTTATTATGACACATTTATGGGTGCATTGAATTGGGAGTCTGGCACAGTGTACGTAGGAGGTAAAGTGCCTGATGTGTCAGTGGTGTATGTATGAGTGTCTTTGTGCATTACAGCCTCACATGAAGGGTGTGTGTGTGTGTGTGTGTGTGCGCAAAAAATAGTTTGTCAGCATATCAGCTCTAAAACATCTCTAAAATTTAGAATCAGATAATCCTAAATATGGCAATGCCATCCTACAATTTTATCATATCTCATCTTGAGAGACCAAAAAATTGGGGTCATCATCATCATCGTCGTCGTCGTCATTGGGTGTCTGTTTTGAATTGAAAAATTGAAAAGAAAAATCACAGCAGGCTTTCTGCAAGTATACACATAGAAACATGCTTCTACTTACAAACTGTCATTAACAATGTTGTGTTGTGTGTTTTGCTGATAGACCTGGCACATTTATGTCCAAGCTGAATCAAGTCTCAAATGTATGTTTCTGGATTTAAATCTCACTAGTCACTTGTGCAGTGCCCATTCACAGGGACCGATGAGACGCCTCCCTGCGGCTTTTTAGTGCAGTGCTTGTTCTAAATGTGCGTCTCGCATCGGTCTCACTTACAGCATTAATGACACAAAAACACCACGACGAGCGTGTAAGCCCCGCCCCGCCTCTGCGAGCGTACCCTGTCCCCTTGCTGTTGCAGAGCGGAGCAGCTCACGCTGAACTGTAGTTTATTGAAAGGGTTTTAATTCTGAACGTTTCGCATTTTCAAATTGCACCAAATGTGACACTGCACTCCGTTGGGTCTGCGACAACACATCCACGATGACCGGTTGAACGGTCCTCAACATAATTGAAATACAAACAGACGCGCACACACACACACACAGATTCCTGCCTTTATTAGAAAGAAGGTGAAAACTCTTAAAGTTAAATCTAACGCTTATGGCTATGAACGTCCTACTTATTTCAGATTAACCAACAAGCAATTTTGTTTTAATAAGTATAGTGGAAAAATGGAATAGTAACTGAATTTTCTCCACATGTAAAGATACGTCTTAAAGGGTCTCAGAGTGACACCACACACACTTTATTGTGTTTATTTCTGTCAGTGTTTGAATGTGCTACCTATGAGAAGGTGTACTCACGTGTCTTCTCAGTAGCAGTGACTGCAGGCCCTTCAGTCCCATCCAGCATCTGAGCGTACACACTTATCTTATACTGCGTGTTGGGCTTCAGGTTGTTGAAACAGTGTCTGTTGGATCCTCCTCCCAGCTTCGTCTCCTGCTTCTGACCGTCTGCAGTGAAAATACAAAGATCACCTCGTTATCATTCTGGAAAGGCTGAGGGTAAATATTTTATTTGCACATAAAGTATTAGAGAAGAGACACAGTAGTATTTTGTATGTGTAAATATGTTGCACTACTGAAATATGTCTCAAAACCAGTGAGTCACTGAAATGTTTCCTCTTGCTGCTGGTGCCACTTAACATTTTTTACAAACTAGGCCTCTTATTATAAATGTATTATTAAGGTACATTGGTCTTTGAGGTGAGACAGAGAGGAGGGTACAAGGATTCTCCAGGCGCTGAAATGTTTGTTTGGCAGAATTAGATTGTTTTTGGATGTATGTTGCTTCACATCGGAAAATTAGCAAATGTAAAAAAGTGCACACACTCAATCACATCAACACAACAAACTTAAATCAATCAGCTAAGGCGACAAGCAATTGTGAGTCATAAAGATGACCTGTCTTCTGATGGACCAGTGACAGAGGTTGTTGTTTAAATTCCTCTGTATATGTGTCAGACGCGGTTGATAATGAGGATTAGCATTAAATATAGAACCATTTACTGACTCACACGATCTCCTTCACTCATGTTTGTCATTTAGATGTTTCTTGTCCCTCAGGACTGTTTGTCAGCAGCACAGTTTGTGTTTCTGCCCACACAAAACTGAATAAACATAAACTTTTATTACAGACAGAAATAAGTAACGAACCAAATCCAATTACGGGAAAAAAATAATAATCAACATGTGTTTGATGTTTTTCGTTCTCCCCATGCCGGTCAGGGTCCATCAGCAATCTGTCAAATACTTTAGAAAAACGTGTTATCCGGCAAAATACAAGGCATTCACTTCTACAACATCAATACAGAGGGCAGGTGGAACAGTTTAATGAGTTACTACAACTGAGGCTTATAATAAAACTACCAATATAAAACAACATCCAAACAGACTGATTTTAATTCTGCGTATGTGTGGGGATTTTCAACAACAAAACTAATGCATTTATTCAAAAGAAGAATGCATGGGAAAGCAAAAATCTGTTTAACTGCTGCAGGAAGGGAACTTGACTCAGCCATTACAGACAATTCTGAATATATTAAGGTCCCGTATCCTAACTGAAGGGCAGAATCCATTATTTTATCAAGTCCCCAAGAGCTAACAAAATATATTAACAGCTATAAAAGGTCAATTTCTTCTTAGCTCATTGTATAAATTTTGAAAAACTCACAGTTAAGTTTAAAAATAACAGTGAGGCGGGAGGAAATGTGGGGGAGATGAGTATCTTTAACAAGACAGGCATTTAATGTCGTCTTCACACAAACACGTGTACAACATCGTAAGCTATAATATCAAATAATAAAACTGGCTATAATCAGGAAATGTATGACTTTCAGTATTTGATGTCACAGCCATAAGGTTTAAAGGAGACCTATTATACTGCATTTCCAGCCCTATTTTGTAGTTCTGTGACTCCTTTAAGGTAGCTTTGCATGATTCAAATCTCATACAAGCCCTTATTTCTGCCTCTTTCTGAAACAAGCCATACTTAACATAAACATCCGACATTGAACATTATAGATATGAGAGAAAATACGGAAAAGCATGTCACCTTTAAGCAGCGGCAATATAAAAGTGATAATTTAAAAGAAGATTAAAATTGTGTTATTTTCCCCCTGCAGGAAAAGGTGAATGGTTGATCTGAGTAAACTCCAGTTGGATTCTGTCCTACAGGAGGATTTGTGAAAATACACTTAATACCAACTCTTCATTTCTCCGTTCTTTATTGATCTCCTTTTCCCCCTAATTTGCCTCCCTCCCTCTTTATTTCCCACCCATCCGAACCAAAAACAGGATAATTTCAGTTTCATTTCTCTCTTTCTCCTGCGGGAGACACATTTCTCTGATAATTATTTACCAGCTGCGCAAACATAAATCCTCATTTGGCTCTATTGTGTGTTGAGAGAACCAATAACTCGATGCTCCCTGAAGAAACACAGGGGAACTGCAATAATATGTGCTTTTTATGTGATGCTAATGATGGCAGTGTTGTTGCTGGAGGCCTGAAGGTGATGAATAGCAGCCATTACCGTTCTATTTGGTGGATGACGGCTGTATTAAAAGTCAGTCTTACCTTTGAGGTGGTGACTGAATGGTGGACGTGTGCAATGGAATCGGAGCCACACCATCTGTTGTTTGATGTTATTTTGGTGTGTTTGGAGTGTGTTATCAGGTTCAAACAAATGGGAAAAATCATATTATTTCTGTTGGCGCTGCGCCCGGTGGCTGCGGTGAACCAGAACCGAGAACATAACTTTCCTAACTGCAAGGCTTGTTTTTTGGAGGTGACTTTGGTGCAGAGTCATTTTTGACAGCTGAAGTAGGAGATGAATACCATGGAAGTAAGAAATGACTTTCATTAAAAGTTTAATAAAGGCTCTGGAGGTAAATTCAAGAAAGAGGCGAAGTTTCTTAAAGGCCAAAAGGGTCTATTGTGCAGTAGATCTGTTATTTTCCCCTCAACATCCAGCATTTTAGTGTCTGTTTTTCTTCTGCTAAAAGCTCCGTCATATCAGAGGTGGACAACATTGATTGAGTGATATCTGATATTTAATAAAAAGGTCAACTCATTCGTCAGCTGCACCCTCGTCTAGTGCACAGACACACGTCCAAGGAAGCCCATTTGACAGGATTTGGGCAGCAGTGGAAGAGGTGAAACCTAACAGGAAGTGTTTTAGCATGTCTTGTGTAATTTATAATAAATTGGATAGCGTAAGTACATATAGTTCTCAGTTTATGCGTACGCCATATACGCCACAGAACCTCCATATTCCTATGTGTTGGCATAACACCGCAGGAGATCAGCTGTTTTAATCAGACTATCAGCGGTTTATGGAAGAGAAAATGAATGAAAGAAATTTTAAATGAGTAACTGACATGGACGCCGTTCACTGTGGAGACAAGTGGATGCCTTTTTGAACAGAAGAAGAACTTTTAGAGAAATATTTTCTTTAAAAAAAGTGATGTTTGATCTCTTTCTGACCCAAAGAGCTGATCTCCAAAAGCATTATACAGTGCACAGCCAAGTTGAGCTCATGTATAGGAATATGGAAGTTCTTAGGTTGAAGAAATATAGTTAGAAAAGGAAAGAAAGCACTGAAAATATTTAATATATAGCACACACTTGAAATTATACTGATTTTGGTGATACACTGACTTTGGATACATACATATAGCCCCACTTTAAAAATCCCAAACTATCCCTTGAAATTGGATAAAACATGCAAAAAAAAACATGTCCCCTTTTGAAAAAGTATCCAAAAGTCCTTTTTTGGTTGTTATAGTTTTGTGATGTTCTGAACACCGGATCAGTCCAGATGTCATTCATTAGGCTATAAACAAAAACATTTCTATCAGCAAGAGATTTCAGATGGTTTCAGAAGTCCAACAACGGCATTTCACATGTGACTTTCTTAGCATTTCCGCCTGAGAAACAGCTCCTGACTTCACCACAAAGTTCAGAGGTCATTCACTTCAAACATTTCACAAGTGACATTCAAAAAGTTGGGTTTGATTGTCACTTATTCCACTTTATGCGACTTCATTTTCACACTCCCTCACACACACACATACTGAACTTCAAACAGAAGCACTTGTTCTGTTTATTGTTTCTGTGAAATGATTGTCTCACAATCAGAGAACAGGCTGCGTTTGCAAAGAAAACTTCAGAGAAACTTTGATGAGAAGGAAATAATTGTGAATTATTTTTATTCTATTCTCTTCTCACCTTAAAGTTTACTTCTCAGAATAGACACAAGGCATAATTACTGTCATCCCTGTTATGAGAACATCTCATCCCAACACACTTGGCAGCCATAATACCGACCTTTTGTCTTTTTTTCCGGTATTTTACCTCACGCAGCAAATGTAAATGTCACCCAGACTGCGATCCGTAAGCCTGCCTTGTCTACAGAGCGGCTCAGTGTCTGATTGCGCAGCTAAACCTTTAAGACTGTCAGCATGCCTCTGATAGGATACAACAATATCTTTGTTATATCAGGCTGCTTAGGAATTCAGAAAATTGGACACTCTCACACTGAAACTCCCACAGATGAAAGCTTGCGGGGATAAATGACCCCCCTCCTACCAGCACAGACATGGAGAAGGATATCTGAAGAGGACAATCACAGCTGCAGATACAACATTATGTATCCCACTTTCTGGCTGATGTAGTGGTAGTGTTGCAGTTACATCTACAAACCTTGCCAGCCTGTCCTTAAAATCCACCAGACATCCAGAGAAGTGTGCCAAAGGAATGAATATTTGTCTGCATGCATGTTATTTGTATTTGCATACATCTCCCCTCTATAAAAAATGATTAGATGATCTTTATTATCTCACAGAAAGAAATTTGTTTTGTAGCTAGTACATAATAAAAATTATAATAATAAAAAACACCAACAAAAACATGTTGAAAGTAACAGGATATTTTCTTGAAGTACACATTCAGAACTGATGATCAATTTTAGTTTTATCTCTGTGCCCACTGCAGAAAAAGGGACAGTTTAGCATAGCTTAGCATAAATATTAGAGGCATCAACAGTGGTATAACTAGACCTTCCACTAAGCTGTTGTCTGTAACTTAAATATTTCTATTGGCACATTTATTAAATACACAAAACATGTAAATGTTAATAAGATGTTAGGAGAGGTATTTATAATCAAAATTTAGCTCTTGGTCTGCCACTTTGGTTTCACAGGCACGCGATCTTACAGTGATCATTTTCTGCAGTTTGTGTTCTATTAACAAATAACACTTCAGCTGGTCTGTGGTCTTTATACAAACTGTCACTTTGATTTATTCTCAGGATTTATTTGCAACACAGGAGGTTCAGTCACTGGGTTTTACAATACTGAAAATGAATTTTGGTACATGTTTTTCGTTTGAGCAGACTGGGGAAACATATTAAAAGGAAGACCAAGATAAATGTGTAGTGCAACAAATGTTCCAGGCTGAACTCCAACTTCCCAACAGCTGGATTAATTGCTAGTCATCTAACACCTGTGGCATGAGGGATTGCATGTAGAGGAAAGCAATGAAAAGAACACCATGCCGCTGAGTACTCACTGAGCAGCGACTCGATGATCACTCTGTAGCTGCTGGCGTGTCGATGAGGCTGCCACTGGGCGCACAAACTGGCCATCCTCACCTGATACACGCTCAGGTTGGTCACCCCCAGGTACACTGCAGGAGGGAAAGAGAGAGAGAAATAATTTCTGGAGTGGTTTTTCCTGGAAGAGCACACCTTTTCAGTAGCCCTCGTGGCAGCAGTGAGCACAATACACAACCTTAACACTTGGGTGTTGCACCCGGTCCTTCATTCACTCATTGCCAGCTACCTTGGTGTTATTATCCAACTCCTGCTCTCTTCTGCTCCAGGACCACGCTCACCTGCCCACAGGTCCTTTTGAAATCCTGCCTCACCGTTTCGACACCAACAAACCACAACTCTGAACAGGCTAGGCCCGCTCACTCCTGAATTATAACTCTGAAACACTGATAAAAATAGTATTGCGATCTAAGAACAAACTCCATGCTTCGTCTGAACTCTAAAAATATGCGTTATAGCGTTGTTAGCATTCTTCTCTACACGCTGCTGTAATAATAAAACTGTATATAAATGCACTGAGCTCACATTTGACAAACCACAAGCCACCGTGTTTCCAGTTGACAGATTTAAAAATGTATGGCCAGCGGACTTCAAGGACACCGACATGAGAGTTATTTACAGACGGAGAAATATAGCTTCTCCGTCTTCGCTCCAGAAGTGCGGCAAACACACACACACACACACACACACTTTATTTATGTTAATGGTATGCACTTTTATCATCCAACTTTTGAAAGCATCACTCGTTCTGAGTTATAGCATGCATGTTCCTGTGAGTTGGTAACGGCCTTGTACATCACAGTATATTTTACCTTCCCTCACACGAAACAGAACCTTCTCCAGCTCAGCCACATAATCTAATCTGCATTATTTTGGACTCCCTACAAATGCATAATGCATCTCTGCATAATGTTTATGTAAAAATCTTCCCTAGGGATTTAATTAGAAGACACAAAGTGATTCCTAAATCAGCATCTGAACAGCATAGTGCAGATAGTGAGAGACAAAACATCCCAGTAGTGGTGACTGCATATGCTTTTACTGATAATTTAACTTCCGGCGCTTTAAGAATTTTTTATTTTTTTTTTTTAAATTCACACTGAGGAAAACGTTCAGAAACATCTGTTTCAACCATGTCATCTTTTGCTGACATGGTTGAAATCCACCTTCAAATCTCACGCTCCATCTTACCCTCAGGAGCAGGACCCCAAGACACTTGTACTCCTTCATCTGAGCGCTAAGCTTTTAGCAGCGAGAGTGGCCTCAGACTCATTTAATCTGAACTCACAAGAACTCACAGTCCCTTAAGCCAGCCTTGAAAATCGGGTTTCACCGCGCACATAAGGAGAAACTTCGCAGATGTTTGTCTCTCTTATCTCAAACATGCACACACTACTAGAGAGAAAGAAAAGGAAAGGAATGAGAAATCATTTATTCTTGATGAGCACACCTTTTCAGAGGCCGTCGTGGCAGCAGTGAGCACAATACACAACCTTAACACAATTAGGCTGCCACCTGAGCATCAAGGCCCATTATCATTATTTGAAAATAATGTTGCATCACACACTATTGGATATTATTACGGTTATGGTGTCCAAGGGAACAATGCAACACCTCATGGGGAAGCAGATGTAATGTGGACTGACGTGCTGTACTTACTGTAGTAATGCTGTGTAATGAGAAAAAAAAACAAAAGAAAAAAGGCATAAGTCCGGATGAGAAAACGGCTGAGGAGACGTGGCCAACATGGATTGTTCATTCTTCAGTGAGAACTGGGGTCGAGCACTAAACTGTCAGTTTTAACAGTAGTATGCTAGCAGTGTTGACCATTGCTATGAGATAACTGTTGAAGTGAATTGGCGCTATATAAATAAAATTTCATTGAACTGAATTGCTTGGCAACACCGTCAGCTGCTGCAGGACTAGCGTTAGCTTGTAAAGCTTCCGTCTCTTTATAGACTTGGCTGCTGTGGTGCCGCTCGAAAAATACTGCCAATTCAATCCAGATTTTAACTCCTAGATATCCAACATGTTTGATATTTTTGGTGCAGATGAGTCTGCGAGCAGCAGGGAGGTTTAACATTTTATCTGCAAACCCCTCACATTACCAGATAATCTGGGCCGAACAAGGCTCCAGACGAGATTTCTTCTCCGACTGACAAGAGGAGTGAATCGGGGATTAATCGGCTCCAAAACTCCTGTAGTCTGAGCCCGACTTTGAACAACTCTATATTTACCTCTATGTTGAAGGAAGCAAAGTCGCTTGGTTAGGTCTCAGCCAGGAAATGTGCTCTCTGTTATTTTACTGGCTCCATGCACCTATGATTACTTTTTGCTCTAATTATCATAATATTTACATAACATTTACTTATTTAGCTGATGCTTTTATCTACAGCGGCTTACAATGACTATGTATGTGTCACAGTGGGAATCAAACCCAGGTCTCTCACACCATAGGCACGTGTTTTATTCATTGCCACTCCCTCCCACACATCACAACTTTCTTGTCTTCTTTTGTCAATATTATGGTTTTAACATTCATCCAGTTGCTTTTGCAGTTGAGACCACAAATGATCAACACAGCTATTTCAGCAGCTATTTCTGCGTATTGTTTAAGTCTTGACACGTTCTGGTCCTTTTACAGAATTTTTTCAGTTACACAATTTGAACTAAATGTTAAGTATAAAGGTATTACAGCCTACTTTTTGTCTGTGATACTTGTGCTGGTGTGTGACATTGAAGCATCAGTCCACTCATCTCTACTGGTGCATCGGCTTCATTAACATGCTGCTGAGCAATGTGGATCCCACTGGCCTCATATCATTATACTCCCTTTTCAACTCCACCCATCTCACAATCTTTCTTCTTCCTTTCCCCATCTTCTTCAGGTTTAGTCCCCTTTTCCCCACCCTCCCAACTTGTCCTTCAAAATCAACCAAGAAGTGCTTAATTGTCATGCAGGCAAAGGAAACTGTGGCTCCAAAGCAAAGTGATGTGCTTGAGATCCATTTAAAGCTACATGTCCAAGCATTGAGCTGACACTCACAATGAGAGCTCTTAACCAGAGAGACATTAGAATGGATGAAAGGGGGGGGGAGGGTTCAGTGTCCTGCTCAAGGACACTTCCAGAAGACACATGCTTTTTGTCGGTCACAGTGGCTGAACCGGAGACCTTTCAGTTTAAAAAAGTGTATTTCACCATTAGGCCAGAATAAGGTGAAGTGTTTAATTATCATGCCGGAGAGAGAAATCCAGGCTCTTACTCAAATGGTACTTAAGAAGCCCTGATTGATCGAACTGGGCCAGACACTCAAAGAGCCTCGGGAAGTGTCCACATTGCCAGTGAGATAACTTGAATCTATTGCATCTACAGTTCATTTCAGGGCTGAAATGTAATTAGTTGCCATTAAAAGCGTCAGATGGATAAAGATATTGCAGTCTCCAGGTGTCTGGGCTGCTTCTCTGATTAGATTAGAGGAGATAGTTTTACTCAGTTACAGAATAGACAGAGGAGACCAATAACAAGGTATTTAAAAGATCAAGTTTAAAAAATGACAACCAAACAATGATCTGACAGCAGTACTGGTGGCCCTAAAGCCGATGATACATGGGGGCAACTTTTTGAGCAATGTTGCTGGTGGCAAGTCTGACTATGTTTTGAACGGACAGCGGCGGGCAGGACGGGTGGCGGAGTGGTGGGGGAAGGGGATTAGGGGAGTAATCTTTACTCATTACCATTGACGGCAACATTGCCCAGCACCATTGCTCTAAAAGTTGCTCCGTGTATCATCAGCTTAAGTTTCATTACGATGTGGACAAAGTTGTCTTGTATATTGTGTGTTTCCTTTGTGGCAGTAAATTTTCTACATTGAGATTTTATTGCTTTTTATAAAAACTTGCTAATTAGATATATAAATAATAATTAGACACTGTTAATGTAGTTGCACAACTTATTAAACACTATTATTGTGTAATAAAACACAATTCTTAAACAAGTGCAGATGGTAAATGTACAGTTTATGGAGACTGTCCACATCCTGTGGCGCTAACAAGGCAGCAGCTGAAAACTCCTCTATGGAAATATTTTAATCAGCGGTTCTTGTAACAGCAGAGATGGTCTCAATAAAAATTTCAAGACTGTATCCTATAATTAGCTGGGACTGCTGCTAAGAGAATCAGATGGGTATGAAGGCATTAACGTCTGAAGTGTTTGACTGGCTCTTCTAATTTTCTCAAACTTCAGCCGGCACTGACATGGAGAGCCAGCGAAAAATAATCTTAATATAAAAGGTAGACTGAATCAAGGGCAACAGCCATGAGCATTTGTTGCACATTTGTGGCATAAATTAGGGGGAAACAACGGCAAGCATTCAAACAGGGATGTAGTTTGACAGGGTAAAATAAAACTGGGCAAATACGATTTGGAATATATCAGTCAGTCACATGTTGAAAATGATTTGATAGCAGTATGGATGAAAGAATTGTTTTCTAATAACTCTTAGAAGTTGGTGGATTACTTAGAGAAAGCATGGATGCGGAGGAAGAGAGCAGGGTAAGTTTTTAGTTGCTCTATTTAATATTTATATTCAGCCGAGGCTGTGATCCGTGACGTGTTTTTCTGCACAGTCAGCAAAATGCACTTTGTGACAAACATCCCCAGATCAACGCTGTGACATCAAGTTACTTACAGGTCTTGGCCCTCCCTGAAAGGGCGTCGCTGGATCCAGTGGTGTAGGAGGCGATCACCTTGATACTGTACTCTGTCCCGCTCAGCAGGTTGAGGATCAGCATGGTGTTCACGTCCTCTCCCACGAAGGTCTCCAGAGCTGGTCCAGGGGCTGCGGAGGGGCGGGATAATTGAGGAGACGCGTCAAGGAGGAGCAAATGGTCAGTGAATGGAAGGAGCAAAGAGGAGTGAGTTCAGAGACGATTCCAGTGAGGCAGGAACTGATGGAAGATCAGTAGGTGGTAGAAAGTGAAAAAGTGACACATACATGAGACAAGAATATGAAAGAATGTGCAGAGAAAATGAGTCTGTGTGCGATTCCCACAGCCCACAGACTGCAGTCTTTAGGTTTTTGACTTGATTCATTAGTATTAATGTTCAGGTTAGCTAAGAGGATCCCTAAAAACATATGCTCATTGAATCATAAAAAAACATTCTAGTGTTCTTTATCTTCGTTATCATCACTGACAGCACATGAACTGTTTGTTTGTCTATGTGGTTAGCTGGAAAACGTGTTTAAGGCACAAGCAGAATATTTTCACCAGCATTTCATAAGAAAATGAAATTGGCTCGATCTGTTGCTACTTACGAGTCATCTTAACTGCTGTGAGAAGAACGATGATTGTTGGTGTGTCCCTCAAACACTTCTGAGATAAACATCTCAAAAACTAAAGCCTAGGTGATATTTACTGCAGATATTCGGACAAATTCTACTTGGCAATTTTCTCTGTAATTCACTGAATATCCTCTGGGGGACATGCGTTTATACTCCCCAGTGAAAATACACTAAAGTTCATGGCTGAATCTTTTCTGTTTCAGACACTCCATGACCTTTCATCACTTTGTCGCTGCTATTAAGGAAATAAAAATCCTCAATATAAACAGCATTCCATCTAACATTTCCTTATCCATTAAATCCTCAAGCTGTGTCTAAGAGGACTCTAGACTTCTTAATTAAAGTTTTTTAAGAACAGTGTAATTTACAAACAGTGCTTGAACCTGTTTAAATGCCCTGCCTGGTGTGGGATCTGTAATATTTGAAAGCCATCAGTATTTATTTTGATTGACACATAGGGCTGCTCGTTTATAGCAAAAATCATAATCACAATTATTTTGGTCATAATTGAAATCACGATTATTGATTGATTAAGGAAACATTGTGCATTTATTGAATTTTTTTAATTGAATGCTAACCAAGAGGAAGACAGCAACACTGTGTATGTGTGTAATCCTGAAATTCTACAGCGGTGCTCCCTCAGGAGATGCAGTTATTTAAACCAACGGTGAAGAAAGTTTAAATCCAATAATACGTTAGAAGACGGGGACACTGTGAATTTTCCAAGGACGGACCAAGTAAAGCAAGGCTTAACGCACCGGGTTTAGGCATAAATAATA
This sequence comes from Micropterus dolomieu, assembly GCF_021292245.1. Lineage (NCBI taxonomy): Eukaryota > Metazoa > Chordata > Actinopteri > Centrarchiformes > Centrarchidae > Micropterus > Micropterus dolomieu. The sequence goes on along the minus strand of NC_060158.1, from coordinate 609,670 downwards.
TGTTATTTGTAAAACTATGAGGAGAGGAAAAGTCCTCTAGCCGCTAGGCTAATTTCTGCAGCATAAAATGCCATAGGCTTAAGCTAATAATGGTGACTAGCAAGTTGTAACAGCCATTACCACTGAAGTAAACATCATAGCCTGGATGACAGTGAGTTGGGGATTTTAGAGAGGGGCAGGGGGTGCCGCTGTAAAGAAAAAGGTGTGCTGGATTTATAACACAAAACTAGTGTCATTGCGAAACAGCAGCGCACAATAATCGTTTTAATTTGATTAACTTGTTTTTGTAATCGTTGGAAGCCAAAATCGAAATCCGGATTAAATTCCGATTAATTGCACAGCCCTATTGACAGAGTTATTGTGTGTGAGCGCGTGTGTGTGTGAATTACCAGACACAGGCTGGTAGACGACCCTGTAGCCCATGGTGGGTGAAGGTGGAACGTCCCAGCTGATCCTGAAGCGGTTGTACCATTCCTCTGATACCCGCAGGTTCTTAGGAGCTGAAAGAGGAACTGAGGAAAACAGAACAAAAGACAAAAAAAGATTTTATGTTTCTATTAAAATGTTGCTTAAATTTGGAAAAGAAAAAAAGCTACATTAAATATATGTATGATGCATTTCATCATCATTTAC
>NC_060158.1:569282-608937 GCF_021292245.1 Micropterus dolomieu | reverse complement strand
GGACAAATTCTACTTGGCAATTTTCTCTGTAATTCACTGAATATCCTCTGGGGGACATGCGTTTATACTCCCCAGTGAAAATACACTAAAGTTCATGGATGAATCTTTTCTGTTTCAGACACTCCATGACCTTTCATCACTTTGTCGCTGCTATTAAGGAAATAAAAATCCTCAATATAAACAGCATTCCATCTAACATTTCCTTATCCATTAAATCCTCAAGCTGTGTCTAAGAGGACTCTAGACTTCTTAATTAAAGTTTTTTAAGAACAGTGTAATTTACAAACAGTGCTTGAACCTGTTTAAATGCCCTGCCTGGTGTGGGATCTATAATATTTGAAAGCCATCAGTATTTATTTTGATTGACATATAGGGCTGCTCGTTTATAGCAAAAATCATAATCACAATTATTTTGGTCATAATTGAAATCACGATTATTGATTGATTTAGGAAACATTGTGCATTTATTGAATTTTTTTAATTGAATGCTAACCAAGAGGAAGACAGCAACACTGTGTATGTGTGTAATCCTGAAATTCTACAGCGGTGCTCCCTCAGGAGATGCAGTTATTTAAACCAACGGTGAGGAAAGTATAAATCCAATAATACGTCAGAAGACGGGGACACGGTGAATTTTCCAAGGACGGACCAAGTAAAGCAAGGCTTAACGCACCGGGTTTAGGCATAAATAATATCTTATTTGTAAAACTATGAGGAGAGGAAAAGTCCTCTAGCCGCTAGGCTAATTTCTGCATCATAAAATGCCATAGGCTTAAGCTAATAATGGTGACTAGCAAGTTGTAACAGCTATTACCCCGTCATGTCGGCTTGAACTGAAGTAAACATCATTGCCTGGATGACAGTGAGTTGGGGATTTTAGAGAGGGGCAGGGGGGCCGCTGTAAAGAAAAAGGTGTGCTGGATTTCTAACACAAAACTAGCGAAACAATAACAGCGCACAATAATCGTTTTAATTTGATTAACTTGTTTTTGTAATCGTTGGAAGCCAAAATCGAAATCCGGATTAAATTCCGATTAATTGCACAGCCCTATTGACAGAGTTATTGTGTGTGAGCGCGTGTGTGTGTGAATTACCAGACACAGGCTGGTAGACGACCCTGTAGCCCATGGTGGGTGAAGGTGGAACGTCCCAGCTGATCCTGAAGCGGTTGTACCATTCCTCTGATACCCGCAGGTTCTTGGGAGCTGAAAGAGGAACTGAGGAAAACAGAACAAAAGACAAAAAAAAGATTTTATGTTTCTATTAAAATGTTGCTTAAATTTGGAAAAGAAAAAAAGCTACATTAAATATATGTATGATGCATTTCATCATCATTTACATTTATGTATTCAACAGGACTTAAAAAGATAAGATATTTAAATTTAAAATTAATTTGACCCTTTTTATCATTTTTATGTACCCTTTACTGTTTTAGAGGTAGGTGACATGCTAGGGCTCCATCTGGACTTGAACAAGGGAGAGGGATTAAATAAAATTACAGCGAGAAGACATGTAGACAGACAAAGAAACGGACGATACAGGAAGAGAGAAAAATCAAGAGAAAAGAGATGAGAGCAAGACAGGAGCTGGAAGGCGGAAGACATATCAAATGAAAGAGCAAAAGATGGTCTAAGAAAACTAAATGGTAATGAATAAGATGAGAATCAACTAGAACAATGTTAAATCTAATAAAATCCTTTCCAATAATGTAATTCTTGGCCTGTCGGAATGAATAAAAAAGTGCTTCATTAAAATAAACTGTCATCACAAAGCAGAGAAAGTTCAAGGAGAAGCTGGAAGGACAGAACCCAAGTTGGCAAGTGGAAGATAATGAACGAGAGTCAAAGAAAGAGGAAAGTTTGATAACACTTAATACAAATTCAACAGTCAGCGCATTGAAAAATGTACTTTGCTGTCTTTTTTTTTTTTTGACAGTGTGCAGCTGAATTAGTCTGTCACAAAGATAGTAAATCCAGTTATCACTAGAATGACAACTGGGAGAGGACTTCAGAAAACGGAACTAATGGCAGGATGGTATTAATTTAAAAAGCCGCCTTCTTTGAGGGAATATGTGATTTTTCTACCCATCTCTGGAGTACGCGTGCATTTGTAACCTCTCTGCAGGCAGCTCTGGTCCTCCTGAAACACGATGGAATCAAATCCTCTGAAGATCCCTTTGTTTAATGTGAAACGTGAGACTTTTTTTCCCCCGGGTCCAAATCCCTGAGTGAATCTGCTGGCTGTTTTGTGTTGCCCATGCAAAAGGCTGAAACCCCCCTCCCCCAATCATTCTCCATCATCCCTCTCTGAGTATTCATTCTTCTCAAGGTTTTATGAGCTGAAACCTACAGATCACCGCCTCTTCTGCCTCGTCTTCCCTCTTCACCTTCTATGGTGGTTGTCACCATTAAAAAGCAAATCATCCTCTCTACGTTCAGCCTTACTACCTCCTCTCAGTATCTGCTGCATGTTGAAATCCCCATATATTATACTCTCCTCTTCAGTTGCATTATCCATCTTCACTGTGCCCTCGCTGGTCCTGAGAAAATTACCATCGTCCTCTCAGCACTTTCTGTCATTTCTCACCCGTCAGGAATAACAGTAATAAGATACTGGAGATTTAATTCTTAATTCGGTGCTCACTCACTTTTGAGACTTATCTTCGGCCAGAAACTCGAGAAGAACTCATCACATGATTCTCAGAATTTGTGTGTGTTGTATTATCATCTATCTGCCTGCTAAAAAAATGTTTTCCTTTCCCTCCTTGTCATTTTCAGTCAGTGGTAATCACTTCCATTACAGGTTCAAAACCCCAGATTGTTTCCAGCTGTTTTGTTTTTCCAACACTTCTAAAAATCCGGTCACTCCACCTGTATTCTTGGCCATCTCTGTTTTATTGCCACGTTCCAGACTACTCGGAACTGGAAAATGTTAAGTTGAAATATCCGATTCCTAACCTCAAAGCGTTCCAGGTGCCTGGTGACGCCTGACGCCGAAAGTGAATAAAAAAAACATGGCTGACCGTGACAAACTCTTTGTCAAGTGTACAACCAGTTGCACCCTCAGCACTGTCCTTAGTATTAATTCAAATTATGGCCATTTTAATGAAAAGAAGTACATTATACTTCGTAATGTTTTCAAATATTATGGCTTTTTTTTTTTTTTTTTTTTACAATTTACTGAATAACTTTTAAGATGAGATTCATTAGTGTAACCTGCTACCTAGCAACATATTTCTACATAAATTTACATGCAGAACATGTTTCACTATATGATAGTATTTATGTTTTTAATTAAATACATGCAAATATGCTTTTATGTTTACCATTTACAATGTGCGCTTCCATGGGAGCTGCCATTGTTGTGTGACGTCATTCAGCTGCTACTCGTGAAGTTGGGGAACAGATTTTTTTCTCCGTGTTTCTCTCTGTTCCCTTACTCTGCTTCTTGTCTGTCCTGATTGCCCTTATGTGTCTCAGCTGTGCGCCTGATTAACCTGCCTGCCTGGTTTGTGTTGTTCTGTGTCTGTATTTAAACCCGCAGTTCTGTTGAGTGTTTGTTGCTTCCTCGTCGTATGTTGTGTGTTCTGCCCTCGTTTTTGGATTACCCCGCTCACTTTTGGATTTATGTTGGTTTTGGACTTCTGAACCCATGTAAGCCTGTCTAGTTTGTTTATTAAATCACTAGAACTGCACCCGGCTTGTCGGTGTCTGCATTTGGGTCCAATCGCCTAGTTTTCCTGCCTCTGCACTCTTGATATAGTTTTCACTTTTCTTCATTTTATTTTATTTTAAAGTCTTCATTTCATCATTAAAACCCTTGTCATCACCCTGCCCTTTCTGTCCTACTGTATATCTTTCTCAATGATCATATCGTCTCATTTATTCACATCCCGCCCATTCGTACTTGGCTTTGAAAAATAAACTTTTCTTCCCGAACACCAAAATCTTTTAAACATTTATCTCTGAGGTTTTTATCTCCTCCTCCTTATCTCCTTAATCTGTCTTCCGTCCATCTTCTGATTCCCTTTCATACCCAACTCAGTGATCAACTCGTCCCTCATAATTTAAATGCCCAGTTTACTCTGACTTTTCTGTCATATTATTTGCTTTTGCTTTCCTTCACTGCTAAAACCTCTCTGTACCTCCCTATCCCTCAGTGGATCAGACCCTCAGATTATTTTGACTCTTTTGTGATATTATCTATCATCAGTTTGAGGCTAAAAACCCAATCATCCTCTCTGAATTCGCTGTCATGCCTCCATAAGCGTTACCTCATCCCTCATAGGTTCAAATCCTCAGATTACACTGTCTCCCTTTTGTCACATCATCTATCTTCACTCTAAAAAACCCAATCATCCCCTCTCTCTGCATTCTCGGTCGCACCTCCCTGGGTGATCATCTCATCCCTCACTTGCTTAACAGGAGCCATTCATCATCACCGGGTGACAGAGGCCCCATCATTTAAAAACCGGAGAACATCGTTAACGTCTGCTAATGTGTGTAATTCGCTGCACAGGGAGACAAGATGGGAGGGAGTGGAAAGATGAATGACTTGAATTTAGCGTTTCCCGCTCGCTGAAAGTCGAGTGTTTGTGCTATAATGTACTTGACAGCACAGAAAATCATTAGCCTGTGCTGGTGCTTTCACAGCAGCGTTCAGTCACATTTAACAAAAGCAAAAAAAAAAAGAATGCTTCCGACATATTTCTGTCTTCAGCTCCACAGGAAGGAAAATGGATGTTGAACATTTGAGCTACCTAGACAGGTTGCTATCGCTTTTAACTCCCCCGAAAAGTGACTGAGTTGAATTGAGTGTGATGAGCTGCACAGACGCAGGGGGGTTTAAGTAGAAAGCACCTGAGCAAGTGCTCCTCTTCACGGAGGATGTCTCAGTTTAAATGCACTTACCAGTTAATGGAGGTCCTGCTAAAATGTAGTTTTAGGGGGGGAAGATCGAAGCTATTAGAAAACATTTTCCTTATAATATTAGATATTGCATCAAGTTCTTTTTTCAGTTTCATTTTAAAGGCACAACTCCAATATTCCCAACAGACTCAAATGGATGAGTTTCACAGTCCCAGTACAGCTGAATCAATAAAACATTCAGCATCTCACTTTTTTCAAAATGTATAAAAAAATAATTTAATCTTTAAAGCCCTTTTTTTCTCCAGGGGGTTTAACTTTCTCATAGATCTTTTTAATTTATTTGGACGACTAGAAGGAGTACGCCCCCTCAATCCATCTCCACTTTCCTTTTGGCAACATTCCTGTAACATTTTGTTCAGCAAGCGAGACTTACTAAAGAAGATCTGTGAACAGCTTCTTCCCACAAGCTGTCATCAACACAGCGGCACACCCTCTAACCCCCATCTCAGCACTGTCACCTGAAACCAAGTAACTGTACTGTCGTGCACTAAAAGATACCTTGCTAATACAATAACTAGACTGCACAATGTCACTTTAAATACACCGGAAGAATGGGCTGCTATTATGCGACATGGTGGATGTGGTATGTGTTTTTTAGCCAATATTTCTTAGCTATATTTTTAAATATTTATTTTTGTATTTGTTGTGTAACATTTTTATTATAGATATTGTTTTTATAAACAACTGGCACTTTGGTAAACAGCATTTCATTTTTTATGTATGCAAATACATGAAAAAATGATGAGGATTGAGGAAATGAGGAATCTTGAAGATGAATTGCTAACAAGTTTCTGTTTGTATCAGGGTAATGAAAGTTTAGTTTAAGACAGCTACAGTGGGTGGAATTATTTATTTCATCTCAATCTCACTTTTTAAGTCTTCCTCTTTGGAGCCTGGCAGAGGTTGGGTTTTCATACTCCAGCACAAACACCTGATACATGTAGTTGTGTCCCAAAGCATCGTTATATGTGATGTTGTTTGTCTCAGTCCTAAATATTTTCAAGTCAGGGATGCCACTCCATCTTGTTCTCCAATTTTAAACCAATAAATAGTTTTTGTTGGCCACATGGGGGCAGCAAGTTATAAACACAACATTGACACCTTGGAAGTTGATAAGGCAAACAGTAGCTTATTTATGCATCCAGCAGTTATGAAGCAACATTATAATTATTTTGAAGTCGCGTTTCTGGTCACCAGCCGAATGTTAATCTAATAGTCACTCTCTTTTACCTTTGTTTTTGGTCTCTTCTTACTCCAACTCCTTTAGAGTGAGTTTGAGCTCAACCAGTTTAGGTTTATTCTCACCGCTCTTATAGCGTTGTTTTCCGTTGTTTTGTTTTTAATAGAAAACAAAATCCCTAAAAAGTACCTGTACACAACCTGCTCAACAGCAGACAGACACAGAGACTAGCCGGTGAACATAGTGGAGCATTTAGCAGCTAAAGGAGTTGGTGGAGATTAAAAACAGTTAAAAGAGAGACAATAATGAACTCACATTCACCACCTGACAAAAACACAACTCACAACAAAAGTCAATGATCATGTTGCTCTGTAACCAACCAAGTGTAAACCAACAACTTTTTTGCTAACAAGCTCACCATATCAACTTAAAAGGCGATGATATGTCAGTGTTGTGTTTACAACTTGTTTGCACTGCCCCAAAGTGGCCAAAAAGTGGAAAGTGGCAAATAAAAATCAGTTATTGCAGCTTTAAACCAGGACAGACTGATGATAACGAGGCGGATACATTAATAAACACGGGATCAAAACAAACTGAACATGAATATGACTTACGTGTTCTTCCCATTCGTGACACCATCGGCCCGTCTCCATCAGGGTACACAGGAGTGATGGTAACTTTGTACTCCGTATCTGAAAGCAGAGGCTGCAGAATCAGGCTGTTCTGACCTGTGGGCACCGTCCTCTGTAAGAAGAAACAAATTCAAGCTTAAAATTAGGTTTTAATTACATTTACTAAAAGAAAAAAAAAAAACACAGACACCTAAGCAGTGTTTCCCATTAATTAATGAGACCATGGCGGCCCGCCATAGTTTCAAAATGAACTGAAAAATATTATATATATTATATATATATTTACATCTCATAATATATTACAGACCTCTAACGGTGTGTTTTGTCGGCGCTGCTCCGCGCTTCTGTAAGCTCGCACGCTCGGACACTTTGGCCTCCGACTCCAGACAACAACTTTTCTTACGGTAAGTTAACGGCCTGTTTCTGTCACTCGTTTGTGAGAAGGCGATTAAGCTCGCCGCGCCTACATTTGGAGTGCACACGTATTAAAGCCTTTATGGTACATCCACTGTAACGGACCAGAGTTAGCTGACAGGCAGGTTAGAGACTTTATGAGACTTTAAGTGTTGCAGTATGAGTATGAGTACCTGAAGAGAGGCTGTGAAGTCTTCATGTTACCACATACAACATTATTTATCAAGTTCGGACCACAGACTGTATATAAGGTTCGGACTCTGGTTGGACTTAATGAATTTAGTGTGAGGATACACACAATGCCCGGTTTTCAAAATAAGGTGTCTATACAGCATGAAAATAACATTAAGTGGATTATATTCACAGAAAGTATAAAACATGTGTCCAATAAAAGTAAAAAAAACAACAATAAAATGTTAGGGAAATTACTTATTCTTCTATTCTTTGATTTAGGGTTTTTGGGAAAACATTAAACACATTTGTTGACTTTTGTTGCTGTTTCATCACCATTTATAGCTATACAATGGGTTTATGATCAAATAGTTTATTGGAGCACAACACTGTTTACAAGCGTAACCAAGTTCTTCATAGACAGCCTCTTAATTTTGCACCAAATTAAAGCATTTAACTTTAAAATGTACAAAACTTTCTTACCCAGTGAGAGGGTTCAAGGCCCACCCACCATAGTCTCTTAAAATCCTGTGGGAAACACTGCCTAAGGGACATCACAGGTGGGTGTAGCTCAAAATTCTGGGCCCTATACATAAGCAGTCTCTGGGGGCCCCCTTCCTCTCTTCATCCATGTCTCTCACACTTCTTTTAAAATAGTTTTACAGATCAATCTGTTGTGATTATTATGGTAGTTACTAATGAAATTGTTCATTCCACATTTAAACAAGTAATACTAAGCTGTGAAATGTGCTCAAGTCTCCACAGTTTAAAACTTTTCCCTATGGTTAAACGATGTTTGCTTGGAAAATCACACTTTAGAGTTGGACTGCACATGTAACAGTAATACACTGAAAAAAAACAATAAGATTATACTGTAAATATCATTTAAAATGTGTTGTTGAAATAGGCCAAAAATAACTGCAGCCTACTCGTAAGCATATTTGTAACATTATTTAACCATCTGAAACTGAAAAATAGAACCACAGGCTATATTTTAATTAGACTCTGCTTCACTGATCACTGTGATCTTGAAATGATTCTCCTCAGTTGGCCTCTTTTAAGCCTATGAAAAGCCTGTGAATTCATCTGGCACTAACATTACTATCTTTTGAAGGCAGGTGTGGGCTCAGTTTTTAGGCTAGTGGTAAGAGCTAAAACATAGCTCCAAAGTTGAACTGTCTTTACCGCAAGGTCTGCAATAGAGCAATATCTCAACCCAAAATGATTGCTTGTAATAACTTTAGAAAGCCACTTCATGAGCTCATCTTATCTCATTGACCTGCTGCAGCTCCACTCTCACTGGCTGAAACTGAGGGCAATTTGTTTCATGATGTTCCTTCTAGGGCTGGGGCGATGTGGCCAAAAATGTTATCACGCTATCATGTTTTCACATCATTTGATATTGATAATTATCACGATAAATGTCAAATAAAGTTTAAAGGCTGATTTTTGCTCCTGAGTGAAAACTGAAGAATCCAGATGGTTAGTTAATGTGGTTAAACTTTTCTTTATGGTCAGAATGTGACACTTGATGGATCACTTCACAAATCTGAGGTAGAACATTCAAAACTATTATGATAAAATCTATTTTAACAAATATGATTAGTAAATCTTTTATCAGTCCCTTTTCCTCAACAAAACAAGTATTTTAATAGAAAATTAAGTGCTAATATGTTTGTGATTCAAATGCACTAAACCAAATAATTATTGACGATGTGTTGAACATTTATAATATTGTTAGAGGGAAATTATTTTGCGATAATTATCATTATTGTTTTATTGCTCAGCCCTAGTTCCTTCTTAAACTATTTGTGCTAACCTTTCTTTTGAAAGAAATCAGTCAAAAGCTGTTTTCCCTCAGTTTGCTTTCTTTCACTTTTCTTTCTGTCTTTTCTGTTTTTGGTGCCCCGATTTCTCTTTCTTGGGGAAAGACATGACTTACACTGCACATTGGTGCTGCAGCATCAGCAGTCACTCGGCTGGATTAGCTGCATGTAGAGATTAATCCTAGTGTGCAGGGCGCCTTTTGTTAGGGGTGAGAGGGTTATCAGAGAGCCTCCGCTTTTAAAAAATATTTATTCAACCAATTTAAATGTAGTTATGACACTAATAACTTACATATAACTTACAATAACAAACATTTCATGCCAACTTTTCCAGGGTAGTCAGTCAGTCCCACTTTTCCTCCGGGACTGATTCTTCAATGAACTAAAAAAGCAAATTAAAATTTCACAAGTGCCAAAAACAGTTTTACCCTTTTAATGGAGGGGAGGCGCAGGGAGTTGCTGTGGTGACGCTCTGAGCTTTCAGCTGCGGCAGAGGTTAATTGTGTCCAGGTTTCCTTCTCACCTCTCTGTGGAGTTTGTCTTTTGTTAAAACTGATCCCTTAATGACTCATCTGTCCAGGTGAAGCACTGTTCTCATATTGCAGAAAAACTAATCTGCTTTTATTTTTACCCTGCAGGCTTCTTTTCTTTCTTTATCTCTGCATCCAACTCTTTCTTCTTCTGTTCCTCTGTTACCTTCTGCACCTTTGTTTCCCACGGAATGCTTCTCTCTCTGATGTTCATGAATTTTAATCATTTAATCACTTGCTATTTATCTCTATAAATCAGTATTACAATAAAGCTCTTTTCTTTGTATGGCATATACTGATGTACTCTGTAGAGCTGTAGTTTTATAGATTAGATGGTAGTCTTTGGGAATTGTTGTTGTTTTGTTTTTACATAGTAATATATTTGCAAATTCAATTGAAAAACAGTTTTAAAACCCTAAACTCAATAGAGTGCAGATCTAGGTGTGTCTGGGGGCATGTCGTTGGGAACAAGTAGTGCCGTGCAATCAGTTTGTCTAGCGTGTATGTATGAGAGTAATTAATGAAGAGGAGAAAGTGCTTTTGTATAGTATAGTCCCAGTTATCCTTAAAGAGGTGGTATTATGCCCTTTATCAGGTTCAAAATCCTGTTTAGGGCTTGTACCAGAACAGTTTTACATGGTTTAATAAAAAAAAAAAAACACCATATTTTTTGTCATACTGCACATTGCTGCAGCTCCTCTTTTCACCCTGTGTGTTGAAAGCTTTGTTTTAGCTATGGAGTGATGCATCTTGTCTCTAAATGATGTTTGTCGGGAGTTGCACATGCGCAGTTCCTAGTTAAGGACTACCAGCCAATCAGAAGCAGAGAAGGGCGGGTTCGCGAGAAGCCCGGCTTTTTCCACTGTCACAAAACCTATTACGTGCACAAAAAAGGTAAATAACTCAATAAAGGAGAGAGGAAAATCCTAAAAGCATAAAACCACTTCTTTAAGATGCATAGAATTGTGTAACGAAATTGTAAGCGAGCATCCTGAATTTGCTTAACTTACGATAAATCCAAACTTCTGAACATTCTTCTTTATTTAGAGACGTTATTTATATAGAACATTTTATTATTTATATAGCACATTTTATTATTTATATAGCACATTTTATTATTTATATAGCACATTTTGTTGTGGCACACCACATAAAATAAAACCCCTCCCTACCTCTTCCTCTCCCCTCCCAAACAAAGAATAGTTAAATCTGTCTCAATTGTCTCTCCCGGCTCCGTTACAGTCAAGAGAGCGGTGAACATAAAAAAACCTAGGGAAATTATTCATCTTGTATCGTGCCCTCTGCAGAAGCTGTGGTTCAAGATGAGACCAAACTTTTCAATGGATGCCAGCCAAAGGCTAAACTGTGGGCTGTAACTGACTAGGGTCAGCCTTGTTTTTAGCACAGCCGATTGCTGGAAATGCCTTTGGCACATATCGTACTGATGAAAAGACAGTGGTCTAAGCTTTACAATAGGTTCAGTCAATAAAAATCTGTGAATCACGGCAACCATGAAAGTATGCGAGATTCCAACAGAAAAACCAAACACAGGGATCATGCACTTAGTTGTGTGTTTGCATTTGGCCTACATTCTTACGCTAGGAAGAGATAATAAATTAACCAGACGGCAATTTCTCTTTTGGTAAATACAGCAAATTAATTAATAATATACTTGCCACATTGCAGCTTATTGTCCACGGTGGCCTAAGCAACTGGAGATTAAAGGAAGAGACCCCTCAGTAAGCACTACAGAAACATTTGTACTGTAAGCAAATCATCTCCCAGTATGTATTGCAATATCTCCCAACTGGCTAACTGGGAATCATTTATCAGAAAAATGTCAGTTTTTAACTTGGATGTTCAGAGATTTCGTACATTTGATTGAACAGAGGTTTTTTTGCTGCTACGATACCAGTTTACCAGTGTTAAGTTGTTTTGTTCTGGGTATGAGAAATATTTTGGTATCTTAAAGATACCAAACAGTCTTTTCATTCCTCTGTTTCTCTCCGCCACTGGCTTTGTGTCTCTGTCTGTCTGTCTCTTTGTCTGTAAGACCAGTTTGCATTCTGATCATGTACAGTCTAGCCTGGCTCTATCCACAAACCCCCTTACATCCCCCCAAAATACACTTTCTCAGACGTGTCAGTCAGACAAACACTGCAGGCCTTGACAAATCAATTTCAGCCCAGTCTCATGAAAAAGGCAGCAAGTCACTAAACTGTCACCAAGCACGGTTGGAAGACACCACCCAAAGCCGCACTCCTTTTACTTCACTTTGTAAATGCAAACATGATTTCATAAAGTATTTATAAAATCCAGAAAGCCAATCTAGTTTTGACAGAGGCTCTGTGCTGGCCCAGAATATTAAGTTTGATCAACCTGAGACTCTGCTGGAGCTAAATTGCTTGAAGGCAAACTGCATGGGGAACACAGTGAAGTACACAGGGGACGGGAGTCAATGTAAGGTGACAGTGAGCAATATGACAATACACCTAATGAACTGCACAGAACTGCTGCCCAACAAAAGTTACTCCCAAAAAGGAAAACCAAACTTTAACCCACCAACTAACTGAAACTAACATAAAGAAAACATGGGATAAAACACCTCATAGACCATTTCAGCACCAATTTAAACCATTAAAAAAAGTCCAGGAACACAAGGGATAGGACCCAATTGCAGACAACAGAGGCAGAGCAGGTTCAGATCAGTGATATAACAACAATGTCAACATGGGAAAAGCAGTCCAACACAAGCAAACAAATCCAAAGTCCAGAAGCAGGCAGGGTCCAAGGAAACACAGATGATCAACTAAACACTGGGAAACAAGCACTTGGCAGATGGCTGGAACACAAGTCAGGAGACATCGACAAAATAGCAACCGACAAGGGAAATACACCGACTTATATAAACCAACAGGGAAGCGACTGACAAGACACTGGTGGTAACAACAATCTACAAAAGGACAGGAAGTGAAGGGACAAGGACAAAGACAAAAGGGAAGGGTTTGACAGAATAAAAACGGAAATGCCAATACTATAAAACACCTAAAACCATGTCAACGAGCTTCGCAGTGGGACTCCCTAAAGTGGCCGGACTGTATGAACATCAAACAAGTCACAATGAGTCAACACAAGGCCTCTACTGGTACAAGTGACAACTATTAGGAATGACTGAATGGACACACCTCACAAAATCAACAGGATCAAAGAGCATCAAACACGAGTCAGTGGATGGCCGAGAAACACTAAGGTGGACATTTCCATCTAATTCTGTAGACCATTTTTATACAGAAATGAGGTCAGAACCCCCCCCCCCTCCTATTATCACGTGACTAACTTCCCAAGTACTATGATAAAACCAAGGCAAGTGAGATGCGGTTGAAAGCTAGTAAGTGGACCTTTGAGCTTAGATAATGTTGTTACTCTTACTTCTCCCAACAATCAAGAATGCACTTCAATGTTCAAATAAAAATGTATAACAGTTCAGAGTTGCTCCTATGATATGCTGCTGTTGAGTTTGTACTGTGTTCAGTAGACTGTAATTACGGGCTTTGGCAGTTTTTCTTTCGCACCTCAGACGTTTCTATTTCCAGACAATTGGATGAAACTTCTCAACAATGAATGCGCACACTGGATGAACTTCAACACTTGGATATTATAAATAACCAAAAGTTTAAATTACAAAGATCAAACCTACCATAAAAGATACAATAACAAAAAAAAAGTATGTCTTGAGTGTTGTTAGTGCAAATTCAAGTAGAAACTGGAAGTGAAAATGTTGAATCCATGACATTTTCACATGAATAAATAACAATACTGACTCACATTAAAATAAAGCTTTACTAATTGTTTAGTAAACTATTGGTTTCATGTCTGATTTGTTAATGACACTCAAAATGAACGAATGGAAAAATCACTTTTTCAAGAATGGCAAAAAGACTTAAAGAGGAGTTGTATTCTTTGCCAGACCTGTGTCAGCTGCTGAAAATCTGTGACAGAAGGAAAACCTAAAACTTTTTAATCCTCCTTTGCCTACATTTTTACCTCCTGGAACAACATTTTGTTGCCAAGAAACAATAGCCGAAACTCTGTTTACAAACAGTGGAATTGCACTTGATGCCCGGCAGCTTTGGTTTATTGGACACTGAATGAAACTGTACAGGGAAATAACGAAGCTTCACTGAGTTCAGCATCACAGCTGTCTGTGGACAGATGGCAGCAGAGTCGAGTCGCCCCACAGCTACAGTGTAGATAGTGACAGAGCCATCTGAATGGGCATAACCATTAACTTTTATATTTATGAGCTTGTAGAGAGCTGAGCTCTTGGGAAATTCCAAACTTAGTGTAATAAGTAGTGTGCTCTAAAGCTGTGGTTATCTTTTTTTGATCATTAGAGGGCAGTAGAACTCTAAAACAAGGTGCCAGACACAGCCTTGACTTCTTACCACCTTATAAAGTTCTTCTGGATAACGTTGTAAAAGAACTAAAACTCGTCTCTAACTGTGTCCGTCTGCTGTTTGGTGCTGGGCAGGTTGTACACGGTGGAATAATTAGGGCTTGTTTGATGAATACAGCTGCCTGCTGCTGGAGACTGACACTAAACCAGACAGGAAGTGTGCTGCAAAGTGGCTAGAAAAAGCTGTATAAACCTGCCACATAATTCTATGTGGGGTTGTCACTGCCCTTTAACATTACTTATAGTCAGTAGAGTCACTGCTCATATGATAATATTAATTAATAAGATTTAAAAACAACCCGGTGTCAAGAGTATCTGACACCAGATGAAAGAGCCTCGTGTACCTTTTCTGTCCCCTCTGCTGGACAAAGTCTGTATTTTATAATCTGAACTGCAATAATTTGACTATACAACCACATTTTCAACAATTTCCTTGCACACTGTGTGTCCAAAATTTTTGTGAGTAACATTTACAAGTGACAGGTGCACCATCAGGAGACGTTTTGTCTTCAGTTCAGCCAGCACAGTTGTTTGGCAGGGATTTAAATGGCAACACTGAGTTTTTCTGGTAAATGTGATTTGAGTGTCTAATGAAACAATGTGGAACAGCTGGTTGACACAAATCAGTGTCAATTTTCAGGGATAAAAGCAAGGAAGAAAGAAAAAAATCACTACAAACTATTGTGTGAACTTGGCAATAACAGTATTAATTTTCACTCTCCAAATTGTCTGTTCAGAGGAAAAAGGCAACAAGACTAAAGAGAAAGTTTTGGACTTCGAAGAACCTTAACCACCATGATGATGAAAAATCTTCATTTTTCCCTAAACAGTTCCATCTTAAAAGAACACATTGAATATGTTTAAGTCCACCAAAGAGTTTTTTTCTGACACCAGCATCATTTTTCAATTCATTGCAATGGGAGCGCCGCATTATTACAACATGGTAAAAAAAAACAAAACACCAGCAGCGTGACAAGGCGCTGAGCATCTTTTCCGCTGCGCCTCAAATATGCCGCTAGCACTCCGCGCTGGGTGTTTTCAGAAGAGCAGCTGGCGTTTTCAGCTGGCAAAAAACGCTTTGGTGGACACGGGCCCTAAATTGTTCTGCCCACACTTAAATCTAAGAGAAGATGATTCAGTTAGTGCATCAGTACTTAATGCTCTGGTTTGGATAGATGTTGCATCCTTTTACTGCATCCAAGGTATTTAAAGCCTATAAGAGGGAGTGCAGATGTAGCTCTCAGTGACGGATGGCATGTAATGTTTTACTTCCTCTAGAGAGGTCAAAGGTCGCAAGGAAGCCCAGCGAAGCAACACTTGAGCAGATTGTGGTTGTCTTGTTGTAGATTTGCTTTAAAGATGTTACACACACTATTTCTGTCCATTTTTATTATGCTTTTTTTTAATGCAGTCTTTAATCATGTCTGAAAAGCACTTTGCATGAAATTGCTGCATAAAGTTTGTCACTTAATTAAATTTGAAATGATTTGGTAACAAGGACTGAGCCAACCTGCCATCCACAATTTTGCACAAATTATTAGCAAATTCCTCCAGTGAAGATGAAGCGGGATAACTGCCATCCGGAAAAATCAATCGCATGTAAAGGAGATATTTTTCTGATTTATGTTTTTTATGGCCTCCCTTGGCAGCCACAAACCATGGAGTGAAACTTTCTTTGAACAAAGCAGGAGAGGAAGCCTGCCAGTTTGTTTTTTTTTTTTTCCTCCAGCAGATAGACATCTAAATGGCAGCTATTGAGTGCAGCACTTGGTGATTCATAACCTGACCGGATTGCCAAACAGAGCCCACAGCTGTTCACACTTTGATAAGAGATCTCATTTAACAGGCCACCGGTGCAGGCAGCTGGCGGCCGGTTAGGATGAAAAGGCCGATGTGGGACCTGTGGCCAGAGCCGCCTGCAAGCACACGGCGGCTACCGCTGTGGTGAAGCCACAAACTCACACACACAAACACACACCTGTCAACTCTAAAACACAGGTGTGTATATGTGTGTGTGAGTTTGTGGCTTCACCACAGTGGTAGCCGCCGTGTGCTCGCAGGATAGCAGTTATTTTTTTTGACATTTGTTAACCTGACGTACTGGTCACACTGTTTTATACAGTCTATGGTCACAGTGTGCACACGATGGAGCTATGTAGCAAGAACAAGGATCTAAAAAGGATGCATCTTTAATGTGCATCCACGCCACAGGGGTATTGATTACTGCATACATTTTAAGTAGACAAATAAAGAATAGTCAACAAATTTAACATCAGATGAGGATTCACAAGTTTATGTGCATTTTATCTACTAAATCCCCACACGTGGATTCATTCGCTGCTGAAAATAGTCCGAATATGAACTTTATTGAGTTTCAAGTTTCAAAATAGGTTTGCGGATTGTGGGGCACTTATAGATTAGATTTTTTTTTTATATTTAACTCAGATTTCAATAGAAAAGCAGTTAGTTAGCGTGTGAAATCACTGCATTTGGTAAATGTATATAAAAAAATAAAAATACTACAATGCACTTTACTACTGGAATGAACAGTTGTTCCTCTAAGAAGCTTAATTCTACTAAGACATTTGATTTTAAATAATATTGTTTTAGTGTTTTAATGCATGTGATGACTGCTTTGTGTGACTGAATTGTCTTGTGATCTTGTATACATCTAACTTGTTCTCTAGTCTGTATTCGTAACTTGTAGTCTAGTCTAGATTTGGAAACTGATATTAAAGAAGATATTTATATCCTGATCATTGTGGCACATCCGGCCATCATATCAACATCTATTTAGCAACTTAATGTTTGCCTGTGAAGCATGTTCACGTGCGATGTAAATTTCCACCATTGCAAAACTGCATGTTTTTGCATCAGTGTTTGTTTTATATAAAAGTCTACTGTACTTCTCTCTCTCTGACTCTCTCCCCTCTCTCTTTCCCCTGATGTGGCTCATTAGTGCTATTCTCTCTCTTTCTTTCTTTCCCTCTCGTGAAACAAACTCTTTGAAGATCTGCCACTGTTTTCATCATCATTATCCTCTTCTCCCTCTGCCTTCCTCTCGACTCGACTCTGAAGGCCTGCCATTAACTTCAACAACACTATCTTTGTCTCCCTCCCGCTTTCTCTCCATAGGGGAGTTTTAATCAGAAGACCTACCTTAGTCCTCATAATCTCCCTCACTCATCAAGTCACAGATTGACACATTAAAGGTTTGGCTTTGTTTAAATCAACATTGTTCTCTTTTTGTTCCTTCTGTAAGTACCCAAACACCTTGTACAACTCAACAACAAATCATCTTTCCATTGGCTACAGTAATTACACAATTATTATTACTATAAACATGTACCAAATCCTTAACTTAAGATACTCAACCAAAAAGCTTAAACAAATCCAAAAGAAATTCCTCAAACTACTCCTGCACCACAATCCACTTCTTCTCTGCTGATCAGTGTATTCAGTATGCTGGATACTGGATCATGTCTTGTGGGGAAAACTGCAATGATGTGTTGGCTTCCTGACATCCAGCGATTGTGCAGCGTTCGTGCAACGTTTCCTCAACATCTTTCTGTCTTGTAGCTTGATAGCTCAGTGACAGAATGCCCGCTTGGTGTTGTGATGTTAATTAGGCGTTTTGAAATTTTCACAGTATTAATAAAGACACACAGACCTGCTTTGTATAATCAAAAAATGACACAACGTTTTGTGTATTCGTAAAAATAAAGTTCTGAGGTACAACTACAGTCAAGCAGGTGGCTTAAATGAAACAACACTGACAACTCGATGAAAAATGTGCCAGCATGTCCCAGATCAACTGTAGTCATAAACATCACTGATTACGAATTATCCAAATTATCAGCCAATACAAGTTTTACAACAAATGTCCTATTTTAAAATGACCCACTACATTCTTTTGGTTGGTTTGAAGGGAACAAATCTAAAGGAAAAATCCCCAAAAATATTTGCCATCCACATTGTTTGATTTACGTGAGATCTAAGCTGAAATCACACCAACGCAAATAAAACAATAATAATAAAAAAATAAATGATTAATAATAAAGTTATAAGACAAAAAGAAATTGCCACCTTGAATTAAAATGTCCTAACTGAGCAGGTAAAACAAAGCAAACAGTTTTCTGTCTTACCGTCTCCTCTGCTCGGTCTCCCTTGGCGCTGATGTAGCTCAGTTGATAATGTCGGACGTTCCTTGAGTCGACAGGCTGCCAGGCCACCCGCATACTGAAGGTCGTTTCCTCGTCTATCCTCATGTTCTTCACCCCCAAACGAGGAGCTGGAGGATCAGAGAAGAGAAAAAAAAATAAAAATCACACTGCAGGTCAAAGAGTTCACATCAGCATAAACTCACTGAAGCACAAAACTGTCATAGTAAGATGATTTTCAACTTGAATCAGAACAACTGATCATATCAAGATGTCGTAATTTTGACATTTAATTTATTTTTCAACTTCATATTAGCTTCTTTTCAATATCTAAACTTTTCCTGAGAAAGTCTCTGTGTCAAAATATCTGACACCCTTCATCTTCACCCTTGATACACCATCCATCTAAAGATGTGGGGAAAGATTTACAACGCTATCAATGAAACAGCACCAGCAAACTTATAATTCAGCTACCTGTTATCATCTTAATTTTGAACCCTAACTTTTCTTTTGCAGTTTGAAGTTTTACAATGTTAAAAACAGTTCTAAAAACTTTTTTCTACGCTGTTAGATAATGTCACTTATTTAAATCTCTCTGTTTGTTTTTGAGCAACTCACTGAAATTTAATTAAAGTTAAACAGAGTGAAAAGTTCAATTCCAAAATGTCATTTTAATGATATTATTACACTAAACATACTACATTATTACAAAAAAAAACATACTTAATGTACATAATGACATCTATGACTGCAACTGATGATTACGTTCATTATCAATAATCTATTCATTCATTTGATTAAACAATAATCTGTTAAGTCAGGAAATGCTGAAAAATCCTCATAACAAGCTCCTTGAGAAAGACTATTGCAGTAAGTACTTTGGTCGTCCTCAACCTCTACAGATTCATGCAACACTATGAGTGATATTCAATGTATTCCAGATGCTGGGGAACACGAGCTGAACACAGCTGGAATGAAATATTTACCTGCTGCGGTGGTGGTGGTGGTGGTGGTCGTAGCGGCGGTGGTTGCTTTTTCAGCTGAAAATCAAAGACAAATATTTAATTGAGCTGCTTGAAAAATCAATTCACAGAAGTTTAACAAAGAGTTTTAAGGATTCCCTGGTGTTTGTCTCAGTCTGGAAAATAACAGCTCTGTTTACAGACATTAGAAAAGAAACTATATGATGTTAAGAAAGATTAGAGATCGACTCGGTGATAAACACAACAGTAAGCAAAGCAGGTAAAGCACCAACCCTAACCCTAAGACAACAGGTACCATTTGTAGACACATTTAATTTACCGGTGGACTCCACGAGGACCACCTCGTCACTCTCGACCTCGTTACTGTAGATTGCAGCAAGGAGGACTTCGTACTCCATGGAGGGGCTGAGTCCTTTTATCAGGTAGGTGTTAATGTTTCCGTTCACCAGAACCTGAAACAAAGAGATGGAGATTGTGTTACGAGCAGAAGTGCAGCTGATGCAGACAAATCCAAAGTCAGAGAGCTGGAAAAATCTGATTCTTAAACCTGTTTCTACATCACAGCAAGATGCATTTTATTGCAATTTATTTGCAGTGCATGAAGACACAGACAGGTCAATGGTTATTGACATGGGCCAATTAGACATGTCTTGCTTTTGGGATTATCGTCTCTGAGATAATCCCCCAGAGAGAGAATCAATAGTGCGACAGAGAGAGTTGACTTTAATCTTTCTATGATCACCTCTGCGTCATTTCATATCGAATCGTCTGATTCGAAGTTTATCAGAAATGGGATCAAATGTGGCTCCGTTTGAATCAGCAATAAGAAAAAGAGACAAATGGCCAAGACCACACACATGCTGCGTTGCTATACTTGTGAGGACCTTGACTTCTTTGTCACACTTGGGATGAAAGAGATAAAATAAAAAATAAATAAAAACAAAATTATCAGTAACTAAATCAAATTGACACATTAAGTCTGAGGCGATGGTGCTCTGCTTAAAAACAGTGGATTGCTCTCTTCAACTTCTTACCTCAAGTCAAGTAGTTCAAGTACCTGAGAATCTTGTTCATGTGTGGGGGTCAGGGAATAATCCTGGTTTTCCACTGCAAACCTTCAGCTAATGCAATTCAAGTAAAATCACTGAACTTTTTCAACTTTATGAAGAAATCTACACCACCTAGGTACGAAATGATATGAACACACACCTCTTCACTGTCTCCTCCGTCAGTGGGCGTCCAGGTGAGTCGGTACAGCACCACATCAGAGGCCGGGTGTTGCCACGACACCCTGAAGCTGTTTGTGGAGATGTCACTGCTCTTGATATCCAGCGGGTCTGGGACGGTCTCTACGCACCACAAGTACACACTCTTTATTTTTTGGGTCCTACAGTTTTATATCATAAGGATGCCTTTATACTTTTGATATTAGTTCCTACTTGTGGTGAAGCTGTCAGTCACGGCCTCAGCTTGTCCCTCATCATAGACGGCAAAGACACCGACTGTGTACTCCGTCAGGGAGGTGAGGTTTCTCAGCAACCAGGTTGTCACACGGCCAACATCCACCTGTAGACACAGGACCAAACCACTATGACATACATTTTAAATTGTTATTCTTTACGCAGAGAGCAGTGTGGACGGTGTTCAGATGTTTGGGCCAAATCACCGAGCACTAGGGTTGGGCTATGTCTCAGAAGTGCCATCAGATGATATCTACGATGAAACATCAGGATGGACAATGACATTGGGTAAGGGGCGAGCGGTGGAGGGGTTAGATTTCACTCGGTAAAAAAACTTAGTATTACTGCTGTCAGTAATGCAGAAGATGTCAGAGCTGTTAAAAGGGTTGTAACTTCTTCTCCCAGTGGCTAAAGCCTGTAGGCTCCCCTCACCTCAGTGGTCTGGACACCGTTGGTCTTGACGTACATGACGCGGTAGCCTTTGACCTTCCTGGAGGAGGAGTCCCATGTGAGCCGGGCGGAGCTGTGGTCCACATCCGAGAAACGCAGGTTCCTCGCCGGGGTCAGCGGTACTGCGGTGGGAGGGTGTGTGGTACAAAGCAAACGTTAGGAAACACAATAAACTTCCATCTCCAATCTATGTTGTAGTACAGCGCTTATATTGTTTTTCTGCATTCTGCTCTGAAGATATGGAAAACTGAACACAGGACGCTTGTGCTGCTCAGTGATTGGCTCACAACACAGGAAGGACATAGACAAAGCTTGTACAAAATACCTCCCTCTGGTTATGATATAAACATGAAGTAAAAATTAAGCGTTCTGACTATAATAACTGTACGGCCTCAGAAATGATCCTCAGTCGAATTAGTACTTCAATCTCCAATTTATTGAACTGAATTATATTGTCCAGGTATTTGTTAGCGTGTTCACCCTCATTAGTCCACAGGAACACGGGTATTTTCAAAACCTTCACTTTTTCTATGCCGTTTGGCCGTTCGTCCACACGGAAACGCAGTATCAGGTCACTGAAACATTGAACACTTGAAAACCCCTGCCAGGGTGAAGATTTTAAGAAATGCTGGTTGCAGTGTTGTCGTGTAGACAGTAAAACTGGAGTTTTTGCCTTGCGACGTCAGAATGCGCGTCGTTATCTGCTCTATTTGACGTCAGATTGTTCGCAACTGCCTGCTTTGTTTACGATTTTATTAGGCTCTGATTGGCCAATGTGGCTTTATGGCTAGGGGTTATATCGCCTCCTGGTGGTTTGGCAGGCTCTTGACAGCGCTTGATAGTGTGTTTTTGTGTTTTCATGTAGACAGAGATTTTTTTTTAAACAAAGAAGGAAAAACTTATATAAAAATACCCGTGGACGTGTGGACTAGGCCTTAGAAACAAGAAAGTAAACACAGAAACACAGCCGAGCCTCAGCAAAAGGCAACAGAAACACCGTCTGCCACAGGGGTGCTGTTATCGGGGGTCAAAGGTTGGCTGAATTTTGATTTGGTAAGTGATTTCACGCACACACACACTCACTCATGGGGTTTGGGACCAGTCTAATTGGACTCCACTGTTTTAATTATAAAGTGGACAGAACTACACCACATCAGTCACCCTCCCTCAGGCTCTGCCTCAACTTTCTCGCTCTCTCTCTCTTTCATTTGTTCTCTATGTCTCTCTCCCCTGGAGGTTCTGGGAAGGGCTAAAAAAGCCCCTTGCCCTAACTTTTTTAAAATTCAGCCACGGAATCAGATTTATTCTCAGAGGCTTGGAAACTTTTATGCGTAGAATTACTGATCTGTTTTCTTTTTTTTTTTAAATCCTGATTGTACCCGCCATTTCTTCACCTCAATTATAGTAGGGGTCAGAATAAAGACAAAGCAGCGCAGAGAACTAGAGGGAGGGAGGAAGGCAGGGAGAGACTGCCTCTGCTTTTACTACAGGTCGGGTCAGGGTCGGCACAGGAGCGAGGAGGATGGGAAATTAAAAAGTTTAGAGATAGGAAAGTCTCCAAAGTTTTCAAATGTATGTGTCCGTATTATATCCTGCTGCAGATCAGCTGCAGTGCTCTAAATCCCCTAAAAGTTTTAAAAGCCATTTGAATGTGCAGTTTTTTAGTTTAGTAGTGCAGTTTGATAAAGATTATATTTCTTATTACCTTATTCTTTAATGGAAGTTTAAATAAATGCACTGTTAGCATCTTTTTTTCCCCTGAGTCACGTAGGTCTGGGGTTGTCTTCACTCGCTGCTGCTTGGTCCTTAAAAAAACAAGCCAATCAGAGCTTCATAGACTGTTTTAAAAATCAGGATGTCATCTTCTTGAGCCAAAGGCAGAAAAATAACGTGGATGAGATTGATGCAGGTTGTTGAGAATCGACAAATCTACACATTTCGTTAAATGAAAAAACACTCCCACAGAAAAATCAACTATCATGAGCATGTCAGACTTAATAATGAAGTTAAAGTAATTTGATAAGGCTTATTTAAAAAAGCAAAGAATCTAACAATCTATATTTCTACAGCGTATAATGTGCTCTCATGATCCATTTTTAACTATGAATCTACAACATGAAAAAATCTTTAACTGCTTGTAGTCACGACAGCTAATATGAAGTCTGATTTTGCAAAAAGAGCCTCTATCTTTATTGTCCATCATGCTGAAGGCTCTTTTCTTTGCAGCTGCGATGGGCTCTTTTCACTCCAGCGATCATTAAAGCTCATTTTGTCTCAACAATGAAAGAAAAAACTATTAAATAACTCGAAGAAATGAGGGACGAGTGGCTTCTGTAAGCAGAGAGAGGGGGTCTAAATGATCGTGAACAAACACGCTGAAGGAAAAGCCCATTAAACCCATCTCCCGCGTGCCCAGATGCATCATGTGTTATAGCAGAAAACAAGAAACAGGGGAAAATTGTGAACACCGGCTGATAATTAGTTTTCTATAAATGACCCGGTGCTGACCAATTCAAGTAAGATGACAAAAACATCATGCACCCCACCTTCACTCCAGGCATAAACATTGCATGATAGCAACTAATCAAGAGAAACACAAACAGATTAGACTCTAAGAGGGAGTGTGTGGATTTTTTCTTGATGAATGAATGATTAAATACACACAAACAGAAACGTGCACTTGCTGTTACATAATGGATGAGTGACTGAATGTGTGCACGAACAAGGTTTGAACGCGTGGATGGAGGCATGAAGCCCTGCTTACATGGATGAAGGAGAGTTATTTTACCGTATAAAGTACTTTGAGAGAGACCTCAACGGCCCCAAAAACCACCACTGACTCACTCAAACAGCCCCTAGCGTCCTTATCTGACCTGCATTCAAAGCCTTACACGCATCATAAAGACATAAACATGCCCTGACTTAAACCCGCAAGCCACAGACCTTAAAGGAGACTTCATAAAATGTTAATTAGTGAGCATGGTGGTGATTTGGGGAAGGCAGAGAGGGGAGGTGCACTAGTCAAGGCTTTAAAACTCTTAAAAATGAAAGTGAGGTGCAAAAAATAGCACCACAAGGGGAAGCTGGAGGCCGGCGCCATGCAGTGATTTTGGCATCGCTGGCTGCCAGTTTTGTCGGGGCAGAAAACGTGCTTGAACATGCTGCAGCTGTCCTGGAAAAGCCACGTAACTGCAAGCAAAACACTCTGCAAATTAAAAGTCAGCATAACTGCAGCAGCTGACTTGACTGATTAGAACAACTTCAAGCAGAGTGAACGTTAATCAGAGAAATTAGCTCTTGTGGTGTTTGGAATAAAAAGCTGTTTCCTATTTCCTGCTTTTTCATTGAGTCCCATCACAGCCCAGATCTTCAGAAACTGCTTAAACGTCACTGTAAGATTTCTAAAAACAATGTTTGCTTTTCATACATAAATATCCAAGTCTTTTGGGAGATGTGTGGTTTCCTTCCTACAGAGCTTCAGACAGCTGTGAGTAAATATAAACGTCCTGTTGTAAATGAAATATGATGAGAATGGCAGCGATCTGAGTTCAGAGGGTCATAAAATCTGTCAGGAATTTAATGAAATTGAATTTCATCAAAAGTTAGTAAAGCTCATTGATGGTTTCACAACGATATCCACATTTACTGCATGAGTGAGCGTGTGTGTGTTCATGTTCTTCTATCTTTCTGAGGACCACTTTTACACCTCTGCAGGGAGGACATTTAAGCTACGTTCAGACTGCAGGCCAAAGTAACGCAAATTCGATTTTTGCGCTCATACGTGACTCAGATCTGATTTTTTATGACAAAGTCAACAGGCCGAGTCACATGGAATGTGATCTTTTCCAGTTCATATTTGGGCCCCTTTCATATGTGGTCCAAATCCAATAGAGCAGCTATTTCCCCAGCAGACGGGGCCACGATGAGCGACAAAGCTCCACGAAGGTCATTATTACACATGTGGCTGTCTTTCTCCTTTACCTTACCTTCATCTGCTCACAAATTCACTTTGTTACACGTGAAATCCACCAGGTCACAAGCGGTAGTAGAGCGAGAGAGAGAGAGTTGCGGGGCATATGTGGACAGAAAGTTGTGAACATTTGTCATAATTCGGGAGAGATGTGACCCGGGTGTTAACCGGGCGAGGGCAATAAAATACGTGAGTCTTAGCAAATATGAGCTAACCGGAGCTAACCTCTGTGGCTCTGTTTACTTCTGTACCACAGCCTGCTGCTGCCTGTGATGTTTGTTTTATTCTTCTGTGCATGTGGGTCACTTTCAGGCTGTGACCATTACACACTGGAGTCTGATATGGGCCACATTTAAACAATAATGTGAACTGTCAAACAGAAAAATCGGATCTGGGAAATAAATCTTATTTGAGCATTAAGGCCTGCAGTCTGAACGTAGCCTTAGTTTGGTCCTGACATTTTCAAAGAACTGTTTGAGGGTTGGTTTGAGGTTGAGGGTTAGGATTAGGTTTAAGTAAAGGTCAGGGTTGGATATGGAGGTGCGATGGTTAATGGTTTAGGCTTAAGGAATGTATTATACTTTACCAACTAGGATCTTTACAAGTATAAAAGTACAGCTGTATGAGTGTGAGAGTGAGGACATTTAGTCTTTGTGTGAGAAACACATTATATGTGTATTTCCATCTACTGCCCAACTTCCAATAATATTTTATGAAAAGTACAGATGCTTGTTTTGCCAGAACATCCCAAGAGATTTTGTGTTTTTATAACATGTGTTAGTTTTGGTCTCAAAAAAACACCTTAAAAGAAATCTCAAAGAAAAATACATTCAAACTAAACATACAAATACTGTACTGTATATTTAAGGTGATTATAGATGGGTTTCTGTGCAACCTCATCACCAAGATGCGCGCACAACTAGGGGGCAGAAAGCAGCACTCTGTCTTCGCGGCACATCAGTTTATACAGCATATCTAGCAGTGTTGGGAAAATTACTCAGAAATTGTAATGAGTTACTTTTTAATTATTACTCATTTAAAAAGTAACAATATTACTTTACTTATTACTGGGAAATAAAAGTAAATAGTCACGTTACTCGTTGCGTTACAATTACTTTCAACCACCACACCCAGTCCATAAAAGTGACGGGAAACCTGTTCAGCAGCGCATTTTAGCAATGAATTCACTTTACTGAAACAATAATTTACCTGAGGAGGCAACAACCAGCCGAACTGAAAACACTGCAGCCCATAATAAAATAATTGTGATGAATAATGAATCATTTTTAGACTCAAATTATCAAAATTGTTGGCAAGAACTTAATTTTTAGTCACAAGCAGCTCCTGAACCATGAAGCGGAGTTTTTTATGATCTGGATGATGTCAACACTACATCACATCTTTATGGTGATCTGTTCTCTCTTCAAACAAATTTAAGGGATGTTGAGATAACACAAGATTGTGTTTAACAGCCAAAATTTGAAATATATCTACATATATGTCAGTCTGCGATCAGCTAAGTCTCCAATACATTCGTGATGGGCGTCAACAGGACAAAGACAAATGGGCCGACACCACTGTGTGTGGACTCCATCTGAGTAAAAGCAGAAACTAGAGGACAGATCTCTCGTTGACGAGCTGCTCACCACACAGTTTATTACGATGTATTACACACCAGCTGCTGCTGCCACTCCTCCCAAACTGACCCGATTAGCCACAACCATCTGTAACTTCACTTCCTACTGCTGCATGGTTAAATTAAGGGAATTAATTTAGCAATTAGAGGGAACATTTGAGGGTCATTTGAGGGTGGAGTTGTTCATTTTAAGCAATCGAGTTAATAATTTTCTGTCAGTGGGTGAATCAGATATTTGACGAATCATGTCAGTGCTTCGTGGGTGAGACTCACATGTGGTCTGCTGGCTGGTCATGGGGTCACTGGCCTCCTCTCCGTACATGGCGTACACCGTTACCGTGTACTCGGTTGCCGGAGTCAATCCCTCCAGCTCCACCTCGTTCACAGAGTCTGCCACCTTCACCTGCGCACACACACACACACACACACACATATATATATATGAGAAGGTATGTGCCTTAAGCATAAAGAGGATGCAGTGTTTCAAGCAAACATCCTTATCTCTCTCGCCACCATCTTATCTTATCCATGTCTCTGATCCATCTGTCTTCTACTCTTTTATCATCCCTCTATCAATCCACAGTCGTGTCCAGACAAGCAGAGAATCAAGCTGAGATTACATAACAGGCTCCTCAAAACTACAACATACAGCTATGGTAAAACAGGTGGTAGAAATGATGAAACTCCAGGTGTCTCCCAATTGTATAAGTTCTCTTCTTCTTCTCTTTTTTAATTAGCATCCAGTGTTTCCCATACGTTCAGTTATTTGTGGCAGCCCGCCAGAATATCAATGCTGAAAACATACTGGGAGCCAATGTAACGAGGCCAAAACAGGAGTGATATGATCACGTTTCTTATTTCTAGTTTTATAGCCTGGCAGCTGAATTCTGAACATACTGTAGCTGATCAATAGATTTTCGATTCAGGCAGGTAAAGAGACTGTTACAGTAGTCTAAATGTGAAGAAATAAAAGCATGTAAAATGGTCAGATTTTAGAAATGTTTCTAATAAAAACATGATTGCACCAGCTTTGTGGTGTGCTGCTCAAAACATAAATCACTGTCAAACCAGACACCAAGATTCCTGATCTGATAAACCAAGGCAATGTGTGAACGGCATAATATGTTTTGTCAAATGCTTGGGGGCCAATGATGAGGATCTCTGTTTTATCGGAATTTAAATGAAGGAAATTATTGGACATCCAGTTTTTGTTCCACTTTCTTCTTTCTACTGCTCACCTGCATCTCGGTCAGTTACAGGAGCCAAAGATCTTTATTTAAACTGAGAAACCAAGTCAATCAAGCAAATATGCTCCTTTAATAACATGTACATACTTTAAGAATGAATTTGAAAATATCTACTGCCAACATCAGAAGTTGGCAGGAAAGTAGTTTTAGGGAAATGTGTCTTCAAAGACCATTTTAGTCAGAACCCTAACATACAATCTGGGGTGGTGATAGAGCAGAGGATAGGTCACATCCCTTTGGTCGAGACCCAGGTTCATTACCCAATGTGACAAATCCACCAATGTGTCCTTGGGCAAGGCACTTAACCCCTAGTTTCTCCAGAGGCGTACAACAATATAGCAATTGCAAGTCGTTTCGGATAAAAGTGTCAACTCAATGAATAAATGTAATGTAAATGTAACATCTCCCTACTGATGTTCACATATTTCAATTTGTGTGTTCTCTCTCTCTTGGGTCCAATCTTTATTTGCAGTGAGAGGCGCCTTTTTTAAATTGTTTTCTATTGGCTTTGAGTGTTCTGCACGCCGTTTAAGCACTCTGGGCGTGTTTTTGGGCGCCTGCCGCTCCTTGCGTTTTTTAAGGAGCGCTCTGAACGCACAGAGTTGAAAAGAGTTCAGCTCTGAGCAGAAAAGCGCCCGACGTCATTCAAGTTTTTTTCAATTGTCCAATCGAATGAATTGAGAGACGGGCCCTCAGTTGTGGTGACGGAAGTTTACAGTTGCTTGGATTGTCCAGACAAACTGTCCCCGAGTCATCCTAAAATAAGCATTGGACAGTCCATCATTAAGACGAAGCTCCTGGACCAGATGGTGGTCCTACCAGCAGGGTGTCTCCCCTTTCTGAGGGTCTCATGTACCCACACGGATCTCCGTTTCCTGCGTGTTTGTTCACCTCTCACCATAAACAATGTCAGCAGATGTTTTTAACAACAAAAGACACAGACCTGTGAGTTGTGATCAAGTTTCTGCAAATATCACTATCACGCGGCAAACCAAAGATTAGGCCTACAGATCGCTGGCACTATAATCTTTGATTAGACTGACAGGACGGCTGATTCGGTGGTTGCCTTGCAACATGAAAATAACGCAGCGCACTGCTCTTTTCCAAATTCCACCAAAAAAAGGCAGTGCGTTTTCGAACCTGCAAAGCGCTTTCTGTCTGATCGGGGCCTAAAGAGTTTTCCTCACAACCAGTGTGGATGAAAGCACTATTCTCAGTCAAACTGGACAGGATTTGACTCTGGCTTCGGTCCAGACCAGTTCCCACATGGCCCACGAGTGGAAGCCGTACGAGCCAGCCAAACCTGGGCACTGAGAGTAGCGCCTGGGAGCCAGGCTTATCCTCACCACCTGAGAGCATCCATCCTGATTCTGAATTCCTTCCTAAATTGTTTTTATTGCTTTCTGCCCACAGAGGGATGTGACGGCAGGCGTAATGAGGTCCACTGGGAAAAGGAAGGATTCAGACGGCTGGCTGTGCCCTTCACACCTCTCCTCCTCTACCTCGTCTCCCTTAACTGTCAGGGACCTGCGTGTTTTAATCTTTGATAGTTTCTTACCTGTCGATGCTTGTCTCAGTATGTGGCTGCCTAGAGGTGTTTTTCTATTTTCAATATTCTGTATTCTTACCTTTGATCTCCAACTCCAGGTTTGCTTTATGTTGTGCCCTCTGATTGGCCATTTAACAGTTTTCAAATCAAAGTGATGTTACACTGAGGGTAGTGCATTTGGTTTTGTTTTTTGGATCATGCACCATCAGGAAGATGGAAAAGTTGCTTAGAGTTTCTCATCTGTTGCCTTGAAAAGCTGTAGCTGTGGCTAGTTTCCTCCATCATTTGATTTTATGGTGTTTTTAAACATTTCTTGGCTAACTACTTCAACTGAGTGCCAATTGAATGTCATGGCTCGCTGTTATTTTCCTCACTTTCCCACCATCCCCACTTCCTGAGCTTTATAAAGGGTATAAAGGATAATGTGCTCGATATACAAAAGACAGACACTCGAATAGTTATTGACTGAAAAAGAGTCAAAAGTGACAATAAAAAACTATAAATGAGTCTCAGAGACGTTTACAGTCATGTCATTTCTTCTTCCATATCCAACAGGAAAGTGCAAGTAGTAAAACCACAAGGACATCTACAACATGCTCTAAGATATTTAAAATATTTATTTCACACAATAATATGTGCACACTAGGTAGACAGGTGCTTAAGAAAATTAAATCACGTCACAAAGGTCAGTAACCAGACATTGTGTCACTAATAAACTTGTCCTTTGACTTTGAGAAGCTCTTTCAAATAGGTTTTTGTTCTGTGAAACTTGGGTGTGTTTGTTGCAATTATTTAACTTGGATCAGGTGTGAAGCTTGAAGTAAGCCTGTATAGAACGGGGCAGCCAGTATGCTGACCTTACATCGTTGATGCAGACGTTTTGTTTAATCAGGATGTGAATAAATTAGATGGTAGTGGGTTTGGACAGATTCACATGTGTTTTTAAAAGGCTCTCTCAAGGAAAAACTGGAGGTCGATGTGTTGATGTGTTAAAACCACCTCTGCAATGCAGTATGATTCAAAACTGAGTCTGATTCACAGGAGGAATGGGATCCTATGGTGCAGAAATGATGCAGTCATGATCCAAATCAACGATGCTCAGCAAAGACTCGCCCTGCTCCGAATCATCCAGCAGATATACAGCTGTGATGTTGTTTCCATTACTTTGTCTAGCTCCTGAAATCCTTCCCTCCCTTCATAGACTACTCTCCACACACACACACACACTCACCTCTTTCTCGTCTGCAGGGTCTCCCTCAGTCAGCGGGGCATACAGAATCATGTACCCAGAAGCCCCGGCGGCGGTCTTCCAGCGGACCCTCATGGTGCTGTGAGTGATATCAAACAGCTCCAGGTCGTTCACCGTGGGCAGGGCCACTGCGGGTCACAAACACAGTATTTTGTTGAATAACTAAGAACAAATGTAAGACTTCTTTCAAACACAACACAACAATATATGCTGAATAAAATAAAACTCATTATTTCACCCAAAAATAATGTTAATTTCATGTTCATACAGATATTATTGTCAGATGTTGTCACATTGAATTCGACAACAAAACACAGCTTGTCTTGGACTTTATTTTAGATTTTCTGCTTTAATATGTTTAAATCATCAAAGTCTGGCCGAATCTATTTCAGCCAGTGTCATCAGGTTACTCTCTGATCTCATACCCAAGAGAAAAAAAACAGCAACATCTGCAATCAAATGTTCAAATGATCATCTACATTTTATTTGCTAGTGAAGTGCGCAGGTCTGCTTTTGACATTATTTTTAATTTAACATACTCATTTACTTTCCATTTTCATTTAATTAAAAATGAATAGGATTAATTTCCTATTCATTTTGTCATAAATTAGAATATCAAAACCTCACTTTCTACTCTTACATATTTTCTTCATCTGTTCTATATCCTCACAGATAGAGCACAACATCACACAATCAGTATTTAGCGGCACGTTTTATTTGTTGCCTTAGCCAGATAGTCCACTTCAACCAGCAGCGGCAGCTCAATATCAGCAGCCAAACCCCATTAACTTTGGTACAAGGTCGACTCGCAACTTAGCATTCATCCTCTACCGACAGGGAGGATTCCCCCGTCATTCATCAACGAGCGCAGGGCCGGAGAATGCTGCCAGGCTCTGGTTCAGCGTTTCAGACGTCGTGACGGTGGCCTCAGGCAACAAAACCAGAATTAGAGCTCACCGCAGGAGTCCTGTCAGAGGTGGAGGATCAGGCCTTGAATGCATAATGGAACACCTGTGTAGCTTTTTATGGCCCACATTCAGTGTCTTCTGTTGTAGAACGACACATATCTGCTGCTCGATCAGTGTTTCTATCAAATATGCTGTGCTTGTAACAGGCCATGCGTGTCTTTTCTTGAACTGAGCGTCCAGACTATGTGCTGTATCTTCAATTCCTTCAGAGCAAAATAAAGGGAAAGTTTATAAAAAGATTTTTGGGACCTTTATAGTTTAGTGTACTTGTTTTGTGTATTTAACATCCTCCTGTTAATACCTGGATATGTCATGTTTAGATATTTTTTGCAGCTCTAACAGTCTGGCAGCCTAAAATGTTTCATTAATCAGAAATACTGACTGACTCATATCAGAAAAAGACCCGATTGCAATGCAGAAAATCAGAATTGCATTAGTGAAAGAACTCCAGGAGCCTCTGCTTCAAAGATCCCAACAATTTAGACAATTAGGAAATGAATGAGTAAGCAGATGGTTGAGGGAACGTGGGCTCATCAAAAATTAAGAACAGGTCCTGGGTGAGGTCATTAGAAAAAGCTAATGATAACTTTTCTACAGGGTGATAGAGTGAAGAAGTGGTGGTGGTAGTTCAGCAGGATGATTTGTTTACCTCCTTTTGGAGGAACGAGACATTACGGGGGGACGACATTTCCCAAAATGCCGAGGAAAAGTTTGCGAATCCCTCCATAAGAGACTGCAGGAAGTTGAGGGGCAAACAGGAGCTTTTGCAGTAGTGATTCTTAAAGCCAAAACTACACCTCACTGTATTTCTAACACCACCTGCATGCCCCCCAACAACTCCCCCATGTCCTCATTGTATCCTTATATAACATGTAAACTTACAGGTGGTAGCACTTCCTCTCAGGGCCTCGCTGGCAGAGCTGCGGTAGATGGCGAAAACAGCCACCTGGTACTCCGTCAGCGAATTCAGGTAGTTCAGCTCCACATTGTTCTCTGTTCCCTGGACCACCTTAAGGACAGAGCAAAATGGGCCTTAGCCTGGATGCTTGCTTTACACTCAAAAATGAACATCTTCCAGTCTTATTTAGTATTTCTACAGTGAAACCTTTCACAATGTTATGTCAGTCAGCTCAGGTTTATACAAACCAGCTTTGTTTGCCATGTTCATTACTGTGAGACATTTCAGCTGTGTGCTCAGGGGGCTAAATCTTTGATACCATTATTGTTTAAAAATATCTTTAATTAGCTCTGATTTTGTGCTCACTTTATAACAAACAGCAGCACTTTGTATATCAAAAAGCATTAAAATATTCAAAAAGCTTCTGTTTATTAGGCATCCGCATATTGCACGGTTGAAAACACACCACATGTTGCTGTAGGCATTCAGCTCTTCTCCAAAAGGAGATTTAAACTGAGTGTAACTAAATCAGATTAGCTTTGATGAAACCTCTGTTTTCCTTGTGGGGAAAACCGGGTCGATCCAGTTCCAAGTTGTAATAAACATCAAAGAGGAACTGGATAAAAATAACTGTACAATTTTAAAAATATCAATTCAGGAAATTACAGCACTGCATGTATGTGATGTTACACAGGTAGGGAGACTTCTGCACAGGTTGAAGATATTTCGCAGTTATGTCACAGGGGGAAACACCCACAAAATATACTCAGTTGCAAGTTTGCTAGGTTGCTCAACAGAACTCCATGAAGTGTTAATTCAACTGTAGGGTAATTTTGGAGGAAGCAGTTTTTGGTGCTGTTGTATTATAAAGTATTATACAGACAGGCTTTTCTATTATTTAGCCTTTCCTCATTGATAAAAATGGGGTTGACAAAATAATAGAAAGAACTGTCAGTGTGACCACAAAGCAATTCAACAGCTCCACAAACTGCATATATTTATTTCAGATTCTTTCCTGATGTCTTGTGGTGGTACCACAACTACTCAACTCTGCAGAATTGTTATTTATGATGCAAATCACTTTGAGGAATTAATTTAACTTTGCGGAATTGACCCTAAAAGGATTAACTGAGCCGCCTTAATTAAAGTGCTGCCATTACAACAGTATCTCAGTATCTTGTTTGCCTACTGCTGAGAAATCAGGAGCAAAGTTCCACCAATTAAGCTGACAAAAGGAAACCTCCTCTTGTCATCGATAAGGTGCCAGTGAAACAGATGAACCACTTAATAACCAGTTGATTGGATTAATTTAAATTCTGTTGGACAACTCCAATAAAAGCTTGGATTAAAAACATTAACTCGAAGTATTGTTCATTGTGGCAGAATAACTGTAAAACAAGCTTCACAAATACTGTTAAGAACCATGGGCAAGAAGCACGAGATTCACAGCTGGAGCCAAAGAACAGACGCAGCAATGCAGCAATGATGCAACATGTGAGGAAATATGATTCATTTGCATGCATGTCTTTATGATTTAAAAAATCCAGATACCTTTTCTTCTGGCTGTCCCCCGCTGGCTGGGTAGTAGACCACGCGGTATTTCTCCACCTGGCCTGGTGCGTGGGTCCATCTCACCCGGAAACTGCGAGCCGTGATCCCAGATGTCACCAGGTCGCGGGGCGGAGCCACGGAGGTGGACGGGGGAGCAGGTTCTCCTCCGCCTGGAGAAAAAGCACAGTAAAAGAAAAAGAAAGCACATTCTGTATTCATTCCATGTTGGATTTACATAAACACTGGATGGCAAACGCTGAGAGATGAAACAATCGCATTGTATGTGCAAACTTGAAAATGACAAGCTGTAAATGCTTACCTGGTATTTTAAACAGCATGTGTATATATAGGTTTCATAAAGGTGGAGGCACGTTGTAACTTAGATGAGTTTGCTACATTATTAGATGGGGACTTGGGTTTTATTGCTCGGGGATCTCGTGTAGTCATAATTATAACCAGTGTAATCACAGTACGAGCTGCCTGTAGTGTCTTTGTGGTATCAGCCTGTCATAGCTCTCAGCTGAAACGAGCTGCTGTTCAAACCTTTGAGCTGCTTGTCGAGCTGCTCCACTCGGTCGCAGATGGTCTTGGTGAGGCCTTCCACGATGTCGCTCATCACGCCGAAGTCTGCCACATTGTAGACGTGAGTTTTCTCAGGAGGTGAGGCGATGGCCTTAAGTTCGTTCTCATCAGCGTTTTTCACACCTGCAGAGAGGAGAGAGAGAGACAGACGGAGAGAAGTACACTGAGAGATGGAGTAAGCCGACTGACACAAAGTGGCGACATGAAAGGTGTTTGAAATAAGTTTTTGATGATGCAACAATTCGATGAATATATACAGTCTTAATTTACTTAAAAGGGGAAATTAATTTGTGATGCAAATGAATGCATCATATTAAGTTGACCTGAGTGCTGACAATTAGAATCCATGTTCAGGTCTTCTCACGTAGCCTTCCCTTGAATGTGTGCTCTCCTAAAAAGCTAAGTAATTACTCTATAATGAAGGTTTACAAGCTGAAATTTGTTAAATAAACACAACTGTGGTATTGCAAGTCTTAGTCTAATAACTCCAAAACAAGGATATCTTCCCTGCTGACTGTGTCCAAGGGACACTAAGATTTAAGATGGATTTCCTTCCTTTCAGACATTCATTTGTTTCAGTTCATTTCAGCAGAATATGAAAATCAACTTCTGGATATTGAAATCCGTCACAGTGAACAATGACTCACCTTTATGTTTTTAGGATTGCAAACAATGATAATGATTGTTTTCATTATTGATTAAGCTCTCAATAATGAAAAAGTTTCTTCCCACAACAGTCCAAAGATATTCAATGTACAATGATATTAAACAGAAGAAAAACAGCAGCAATCTGAGACGCTGTTTGGTATTCTTTCGAATGAATCAGTGGAATGATTAACCTATTATCAAAATTGAAGGCAGTGCTACTGTTACATAACAAAAGCAGAGACTGTTGTGGAAACGTTGAAATTACACTGTGACTACAAAGGAATAGAAACTACGTCTTTCACTGTAATGGCTGTGTCTAGCCTATGAAGATCAACAGAGCCGCAATCAAAGAATCTGAAGCATCAATCTGTAAAGACCGTGGGTCGAAGAAAAATCGAAGGAAGACGTTCTTTTCAAAATACAATTCAATCCAGCAATGACGTGACCAGTTTTAGGCTTTTTAGCAACAAAGTCTAGTGGAATTGTTGAATACATTTTTCAAGCACCACCATCCCCATGTTGATGTCTTCAATAAACATAAACTAAATATAACTATTCCTGTTATTCTTCTGGATTATCTTAGTGTTGGTGGTGGAGCGTACCAATAGCAAAGAGTTCTATCCCAGCTTCCCTCAGGCTCTGTGCAGGTGGTATCACATCATCCTGTGACTTCCCGTCAGTGATGAGGATTCCTATCTTAGGAACGCCGGGCCTGGATCCAGACTCGGGTTTGAAGCTGTTCTCCAGGATGAAGGTCAGGGCCAGACCTGGAAAGACAGAGACAGGATAGAGTGAATACAGAGTGACAAAGATAATATTACAATTAACTGGCTATGTCTTCAACTATTTGGCAGGTAAAAGAAAGATTTAACCAAAGAAACATGAGAAAACTCAGAAATTTTTCTACTAAAAAATACATGTATTAATGACATGATTATTTGGTGATTGCTTACTTAAAATGTTTTAAATGCACTATGTGTTGTGGCTTTGTTGCATTCAGCAGGGTTTAAGCTTGCAGCCCAAGAAGGGAAACTACGTGATACATCTCTCGTGTGCAGAAACTAAAACTATATTTAAGAATAAAGTGACTTTAAGATGAAAACAGTAGTTTTTAATATCAGAATAATCACAAAAGCTAAATGCAAAATAGAAGTAAGCCATTTCGTAACATGCAGTGTTTTAAATCTTTGAAATTAATCACAATGTGCTGTAGAAGCCTGGAAAATAATTTATTTTTCCCCATTTTCCCTCTCCTTGTTTTGACATGCTGTATTCATCATTTGCTGGACAAAATTACATCTACTGGTAAAAATGACTGTCAGCAGAAAATTAGAATCACTTAAGTACTTTTTTAAAGAATAGTTGTTAGAGTAAGTTGAGTTCTGGCTGACGGTATGATTACAGTTTCCCTCTGAGGTGTAGTGAGGACAGCTGAAATGACTGATTACGATGTCTTGGCTCAAAGACGAACATGATGCGTTTAAAGTAGCTCGACAATTTTTTTCAAATGCCGTGTCTCAATTCGGATACTCCCATGTAGTACACTGTGTACTTGTGTAGTGCGTGAATTTTGACAGGCTATTGTCTCAATTCGAGCTTGTCTGTTGTGCACTTACCGGAAATGCTTACCCCAACTTTTTCTTTTTTTTTATGTTGAATCACAACTGGACAGAGCATTTCTGCCAAATTCACCCATTAAACATGATGATGGCTTCCATCTGACAACAGTACATTGGTACTCAGTGGTTAAACAATACGTTTTGCCACAATTGTCAGTGTGAATGCACTTAGGGACTCAAAAAAAACAATTGTACCTAAGGAAGAAGACAAATTGAGAGACAGCATAACGATTGTGTTAACAACTGTTGGGTCCAATATTGACATTACTGATGTTTTACTTTACCCCTAACAGACTATTCTAAGTTAACCAACTGTCACGATGTCAGTAAACTCTTAGTTCTCACATTCTCTTGCCCGCTTTGTTTCCATGTCATTTCAGATCCTGCCACTCCCTCCTGGCACAGCAGTAACCCGTGTTCCCGCCATTCCCTATTACATGACCGTCCCTGCCCATCTGCACACCTGTTCCCACTTCGTTCATTAGCCCAGTGGTAAATATACCGGCCCACTTTTCCTCATTCTTGAGCCATAGTGGTCCAGACTTTTGTTACTACCTGCATGTGGCCTGCTCGACCCCTGCCTGATGTGGACTTCTGCTCCCATCCCTGACCCCTTGGATTGGTTTGTCTGTTCTTCTTGTTCAGACCTGGTACCACTGAACTTTACACCAACACCGGACTACACAATCTAAAGTGGTAAGTCTTGTTGAGCTGCTGGCAGTTTGTTTACAGTCAATATAAAGTTGTATGAATGTTGGATGATATCAACGCCTCAATATCATTGGAGCTCCTCGTAATGCTCATCTGCTGTGAGTGGTAGGAATGATGGTCAAACTGATCTACATTGATTGGTTGACGGGTTCAGTTGGCAGCGTATCATACCTGTTAGTGTGTTTCCTCCTTTATATGGCAGGTTCTTCACCGCATCGATCACAGCCCCTTTGGTGGTGTGAGCATTAAGATGCCACTCGATTCTGGGGTCTCCGCTGTACTGAGCCAGGCCTGCAAAAAAAAAAAGTCATATTGAGGCGACTAGTCACATCGTTATTGCAGTCCATGCCTGCAACATTACACCATTAAAAACATTTTTGTGGCTCACTTTATACATACCCACCCCCAAAAATAGGCTGATGGATTTGCTAACAACAACCTTGAGTCTAGATGAGGCAAAATAAGGCATTTCAAAGGAATATATCCTCCAAAAGGTATGAATATAGAATAGAAATCCAGACATTAAAAACTCCTCACCAATTCGAGTCTTGTCAAACTCCACAGTGAAGGCCTTGACCAGGTTTTCCAGGAAAGTCCTGACCAGCCTGAAGTTGATGCGGCCGATACTCCAGGAGCCATCCACCAGAATAACAATGTCGGCTATGGCCGGAGTCTTACACATAAACCCTTCTGATGCTAAAGACAAACAGGCAGAAAATGAGAACTTATCAGACTGGCCCACTTTTGGTGTGCAGGAACATATTGTAAAATGAAAAAAAAGGATGTAAAACATGTACACAGCCGCCTACAGCATACACACAATAAATCTGCTGTGGTAAAAGTAGGACAATTTGATGTGCAGTTTCTGTCCCAAAGTATTACAAAGTGTTTCATTAATTCCAATTCAGTTCAACACAGTATAATTAATCCCTGGAGAAGTAAGGTACTTTAGCATTAGCAGATGAAAAATAACAGCCCACTCTGTCATTAGTCTCAACAGTTTACTGGGTGTTAAAACAGACCAGACTCTAATGAGGAAACAGCAGTTCATTTACAAAAGTCGGTCCAGCACACAGTGAGCCAAAGGCCAACCAAATTAGGAAACGACCATATTTCTATCAGCCAATTATCTTTCACACTGAACTTTGGGATCGTCTGTGAGCTTGAGTGTCTGTGGGGGAAAATATTAAATCATTAAGGGTTCAGGGTTTAATCCCATTAGAGCCAATAATCAGAATTAATTATTGTTATAAATTAAGTATTGTGAAAAAGAACATGTATGATTAGAATACTATATTGGGATAAATGAAGGTATAGAAAATAAATGCAATTATTTCATATTTATTGGACACAAATCGTTTAGTGCAGGTTGATTTGTCTTTAAGGTAGTTTTAGTAAAACTTCAATTAAAAGCCGAGCCCCAATTAAATGCTGAGTCCCTTTTACTGGCTGTGAGTGGCTAAACATTTGGACAAATAACTGTAGGTCTAGACGTGGTCTGGTTTTTATAGAAGTTCTTTGGATGTATAAAACCTCTTACAGCCCACCGAGCCTCTTCAGATTTCCCGGCATGTTGTCTCTGTGCATGAGGTTTTCCTGGATGTGCTGTCTCTCGGAGCTAGATCAAATTAATGATTCAAGATTGATATTTTATTTGATAGCCTAATTCTTTGCAGATCAAGAGTTTTGCGTGAAAGGAATAAAAGGCCTGTCCCATATATAGGCAGGGAGAGTTCAGTGATAGAAGCAAATAAAAGCTCAAGTAACGTGTAGTTAAAAAAAACAAGTCCTATCACATCCAGTATTTTGAGAGACACATACTTAATTACTTTTTTAA
>NC_060158.1:498706-569182 GCF_021292245.1 Micropterus dolomieu | reverse complement strand
GTATGAATATAGAATAGAAATCCAGACATTAAAAACTCCTCACCAATTCGAGTCTTGTCAAACTCCACAGTGAAGGCCTTGACCAGGTTTTCCAGGAAAGTCCTGACCAGCCTGAAGTTGATGCGGCCGATACTCCAGGAGCCATCCACCAGAATAACAATGTCGGCTATGGCCGGAGTCTTACACATAAACCCTTCTGATGCTAAAGACAAACAGGCAGAAAATGAGAACTTATCAGACTGGCCCACTTTTGGTGTGCAGGAACATATTGTAAAATGAAAAAAAAGGATGTAAAACATGTACACAGCCGCCTACAGCATACACACAATAAATCTGCTGTGGTAAAAGTAGGACAATTTGATGTGCAGTTTCTGTCCCAAAGTATTACAAAGTGTTTCATTAATTCCAATTCAGTTCAACACAGTATAATTAATCCCTGGAGAAGTAAGGTACTTTAGCATTAGCAGATGAAAAATAACAGCCCACTCTGTCATTAGTCTCAACAGTTTACTGGGTGTTAAAACAGACCAGACTCTAATGAGGAAACAGCAGTTCATTTACAAAAGTCGGTCCAGCACACAGTGAGCCAAAGGCCAACCAAATTAGGAAACGACCATATTTCTATCAGCCAATTATCTTTCACACTGAACTTTGGGATCGTCTGTGAGCTTGAGTGTCTGTGGGGGAAAATATTAAATCATTAAGGGTTCAGGGTTTAATCCCATTAGAGCCAATAATCAGAATTAATTATTGTTATAAATTAAGTATTGTGAAAAAGAACATGTATGATTAGAATACTATATTGGGATAAATGAAGGTATAGAAAATAAATGCAATTATTTCATATTTATTGGACACAAATCGTTTAGTGCAGGTTGATTTGTCTTTAAGGTAGTTTTAGTAAAACTTCAATTAAAAGCCGAGCCCCAATTAAATGCTGAGTCCCTTTTACTGGCTGTGAGTGGCTAAACATTTGGACAAATAACTGTAGGTCTAGACGTGGTCTGGTTTTTATAGAAGTTCTTTGGATGTATAAAACCTCTTACAGCCCACCGAGCCTCTTCAGATTTCCCGGCATGTTGTCTCTGTGCATGAGGTTTTCCTGGATGTGCTGTCTCTCGGAGCTAGATCAAATTAATGATTCAAGATTGATATTTTATTTGATAGCCTAATTCTTTGCAGATCAAGAGTTTTGCGTGAAAGGAATAAAAGGCCTGTCCCATATATAGGCAGGGAGAGTTCAGTGATAGAAGCAAATAAAAGCTCAAGTAACGTGTAGTTAAAAAAAACAAGTCCTATCACATCCAGTATTTTGAGAGACACATACTTAATTACTTTTTTAAGTAGTGTATAGTGTAATAAGGCCAGGATGAAATGATTGGAGGGAGGCCTGAAGGGAGAGAGTGGGATTTCTTATATATTTTTTAAATCTAGCTGCCTCTTGCTAGCTTCTTCAACAACAAACTCAGTCATGCAGCCATAAAAGGTATAAAGTCTTTTTTATTATAAAAAACAAAATGCTGATAATTTACCTTCTCACTAGATTAAGCAGAACTAGCTTAACCACTTTCCTTGCATGAGTATCAGCCACTGATTTTTTGACACATACTTGACAAGGTGCTGCCACGGTCTATACATGCGAGACCTACACTGTATATCTGCACCCGCCAGCAAACAATTTCTTATCCTCCACATGTATGTATGTGTAAGAGAATATTTCTTTCAGGTTGCAGCATGTTTTAACATCTCAGGAGGTGAAGTGGGCTGTGTGTATTTGTAAGGGCATTAGATTCATTCAACACAGACAAGAACTAAGAAGCGTATCACTCCTTACAAGTCTCTACAGTGTCGGAATTTAAACCTCCTTTCTCGGTCTACCAAAAGAGTCGCTGTGCCGCTGTCTGATACGACTTCAGTGGGGAGATGAAAGCAGTGACACAAAAGAGACACAATTACTTCACTGCTCTGGAAAGAATGAGCCTTGAGCTTGTTGCTAATTATCGGTTGGTTTATGTGGTGAGCGATGTATAAATTTTGGCTAGTTGCCATGAAAAATATTTGTATACTACATGTTTGTGCTCCTGTACATGTGTTCTGTCAAGTCAAGTAACATCACTGATTGAACTTGAGGTCCCTCACTGTTTTGAACTGACCTGAATGATCATGAGATGCTTCACAAGACAGATTTGACAAACTGAAACATTCATATTGAAACAGTTGTGATAAAGAAGGGAACATTTACATAATACACCAAAATTCAAATCACTCTAAAAGACATCTGCACCTTTCCAAAGGACAAATGTTTACATGAAATTACATGAAACATTTCTGTACACATGCAAGCAGTGGAAAAACCTAAAAGGTATTCAACTTACAGTCATATAAAAAGGAGAGAAGCAGTAAATCCTCACGTTCGACATGCTTTGACCAGCAAATGTTTTAGTTTTGTTGCTTGTTAAATTGACGTATCAGTAAATCTACTGATCACATTTATCACTTTGACAAGAGCACATAAACGAGCTCATGTTTAAGAACACAATATTTGCTACAGCGAACAGTACAGGGACGAGCTCCTGAACCTTTTTTGGTGCATTGTGCCACGCTCTAAGTGCGCACTACAAAATGTCTGCAGGTTAATTGAGATCAGTATTCATGGAGACACAGGTGACAAACCCTGAATAACGGATCTTGTGAAGAGGAAGGGTTTAAACAGATTTACAGATGGAAAGGAAGGATGTTTCTGAGTCAATACAGGAAGGGCAAAACGGTGCCTTTGAGCGCCAAGTGAAAGAGGACTAGCCTCCTTTTTAATAGCACGTCTGGGAAAATACTAGCACCTGGACAGATGGCAAAAAGGGAAAAGGGACAGAGAGAGAAAGAAGACGACGCAATGGAAAAAGCTGTGACAGGTGGATATTAAAGGGTGTAACTACATGAGTACACTGCTGTGAATACCAATGTTGTGTTTCTTTCTCTCCTCCTCTTGGCATTTGCTTGCTTTTATTTCTTATTTTTTATGAGTTTGTTGTCCTGATTCTTGAATCTGCCTTTATATTATCCTAAGCACTGTGCGGTTGTATTGCTTATTTATGCTTTCATTGCAATATGTGTCTATTTTCACTTAACAGCTACACATATTAATTATACAAGAGCAAAAACGAAGATAAAAGTAAACAGGATAATGAGAAGAGAAAAAGTGTTCAGAACAGAGCAAGAGAAATGGGCGCGGTTAAGAAAGAAAACACGGCTCTGCTTAAAGAAATAATCCACATGATTTCCGTATATTTAAATTTCCATGACTTCTGCAAAGGAAGTGATGCATTTGATTTCTGGTTTATGTGGAATAAACAGGAAAAGAAGAGCGTGATCGTTAACACAAGCTGTAATAAAACACTATGGCTGAACTGAGCAAAGGGAGTGAAAATCCAAAAACTCCACACAAACTTCAAATGACTAAATCAAAACCACCAAGTAACTTGTTTGTTTAACTACAATTTAACAAAATGTAAAATATGACATGACGTTATCATATAATCACTG
This sequence comes from Micropterus dolomieu, assembly GCF_021292245.1. NCBI lineage: Eukaryota > Metazoa > Chordata > Actinopteri > Centrarchiformes > Centrarchidae > Micropterus > Micropterus dolomieu. The sequence continues at coordinate 565,642 of NC_060158.1, read as the reverse complement.
TATGACTCCACGGAAAGAAGAAAAAAGAAAAACATAGAATTGCTGATGTGAACTGATTTTGTTGAAAAAATAAATAGTTTTTTCCTAAATGTCTTAATTGGCATAAACTGGTTCAGTTAATTAGATTACAGGTGTTTCTCATTTGCCCAGTAAGTTCAGCAAACTATGAAATCATGGCACAATAATCAATCCAAACATAACCCAGCAGGTTAATAGAACACATAATTTCACATCATTCTGCAGAGCCATATGTGAGTATATGAAATAAAACAGCAGCCAAATGAACTTTTATGCAACAGCACTGACTATAACACTTATGATGCCTTGTGGGGAACTAGCTGTATGCGTTGTCACACTTTGGGAACCTGCTTATTGCTGCTGGTTGCTGCTTCTGGTGTTGTTTTCCGTGATAAGAAACATCCCTGATATGATCTGAAATGTGAGCCTGCATAGATCGATGTTCAAAGCTGTGACAAACTCGGATCCTCAGCCATGACTGAATGACGTGAGATTGTGATTCGTTGACAAAAAAAAAAAAATGTAACACCACAACACTTTACCTGTCTACAACGTCTCTTGACTAAATTCGTACTTTGGAGGGGACAAAAGGCTTAAACAGGAAAGACGAAATGTGGAGAGGGGAAAGCAAGGATGGAGGAGAAAGAAAGAGAAAGGAGAAAAGGAACTGAAACTTAGGTGTTGACAGGTTTTTCAACCACACAGCTATTAGCAGAAAGGTCCCTCAAGCAAAGTGCTTCTCCACAGGTTGAAAAGTCAAAATGGTGCAGGTTTGAGGCACATCCCGAGACAGCAAGGGTCAAGATTACCGTACAGAGGGCGTGACCCAAGTCCGCTAAACAATATTTTAATGAGTCCTTTCTGTTTACTGGCATTCTCATACATATTCATGACGGCAAGCAGGGCCCCCAGGTTGATAAAGGCTGTGCTCAGTCTTGGTCAATGGATAAAGCAAGGTACTGAGACTTCAGATTTTTAGGCTCTTTGCTTGCAGTTTTAAGAGTTTCTATTCATCACCTGCACAAAATCTAAAGTTGTGTTATCATTATGCATATAAAGTAAGAAATGTACGTGATCACATTGTAGCTTTACATATACTGTATAGCTGTGAACCACAGCAGTCAACACAATAGTCCACAAAAATAAATTGGCCAGCAAATGGTTATTTAGGCTACTTTCTCAGTCTTGTTTCCCCTACACATCAGCCCAGTAGATTATTATGCTAGGTGGCAAAAGTTGCAGAGAAATCTCTTTCACCTCAGTTTTGTTCGTATGAATAAGGCAAGACAGTTTACTTTTCAATAAAGTAAGGTTACAGAGACGCTAACACAAAATCTCCAACATCTCTGCTCTCCCGAACGTTCAGGAGGCAAGGCGAGGTCAGGGCTAATCTAACAGCTTGAGGCGACGGGGAAGGAGCTGCACCTGTGAGGCCAATATCTGCCGTGTTAAAGGTGAGCTATCACACCTCAGGGCTTCCATGTGATAGATTTATCTACGCTCGGCTAATTTACACACCAGGGAGTCATAAGGTCGTCTCCCCCTGATTCCATTGCTCCATGATAGCGTGACAGCTTGTGGAATAGCTCTCATGTCCAGCTCAGGTGGTTTCCACGTTGAATCCACATGGAAAGTTGAACAGGTACAGTAGTACAAGGCTGTCCTTACTGCAGCAGCCCTTGTTGGAGTCCTAGCCCTTTGCTGCAAGTCATCCCCTCTCTCTCCCCTGCATTTCCTGTCACTCTCTCTCTACGGTTACTGTCAAATAAAGCAGAACTGCCCAAATAAAATCTTTGATTTCACTAAATTGCATTCTGCAATTCCTGTAAGCTTTATTGTATCCTGTGCATCTATATATTCTCATTACTTGATTTTGGATGAGGCATAAGGCTCCAGAAAGGTTCAGAGTTACGGATTATTTTGTTATATTAAGGTTTATATTACTCCAGGTTTTTTATTTGAAATTTCTCAAGAGAGCATCAAAGATGTTTTAAATTAGCTTCCCAGAGACAAAAAGACCACATTGCAACTCCTTGATGGCAATCCTCGGCTTTCTGCACTTAGACATAATGAGAAAGTGGGCAACTGGCATCTCAAGCTAATGACAGCGAGCACCTGATTTCTCTCCGAAACATGAAAGAGGAGCAAGCTGGTTAGGATGCAGCTGCAGATTCCGCTGAGCCCTGGCTGACATTTCTAATCTCTCGTGTCTCCTGTCATCCTGGTCAAACGACATCTCTAAATCTGAGTCGAACACCAGTGTTTGTTCTAAAGATATTGAAATTCACATTGAAAAAAGGGGTCTAGGAAAATAAAACAAAGAAAGTATTACCAGCACATGTTGTCTCTACATTAGCGGTCACTGGGGAGCCCTTGAGCAAGGCACTGAGCTTCAAATTGCACCAATGAAGCTTCTCAGGGAGTGTTCTGCTCAGCACTGCTCCCAAGTGCGAGAATGTCTCACAATATGAATGTGAAGATTGGTGGTGCGGTAAACAAGCCCACTCAGCACAAACAGCTTCCACAGGAAAATAAAGGTCACAGTTAAATAGTAAACCCGCTGCCATATGCACAGTTTGCAGGACACAAAGTGTTGCAATGCTACAAAAGTAGTCAGGCTAGATAAATATTTTTAATGTGGAAATCTCCATAGGATACAAATAAATCCTGTGTTTGTTGTTGTTGTTGAGCCGGTTCTCCCTCTGGAAAGGAAGTCTACAGCTGTTCCACTCCAACATGCTGAACTTATCTGGCTGGATGAGCCAAGCTAACAGTTGATGCACCTCATCACTGTCAAAATAAATCTAAACAAGGACAGAAAAGCTTGTGAATAATAGCTCATTTTGACCTTGTCTTGGAGTAAGAAATAAATGACTGTAGAGTGCAGAAGATGAAAAAAAAAAGATATAAGAGTTGCTTCTCTGGTTTCATGTGGCTGTAAAAAAAAAATATCCTAAAATGTTTAACTCTGCATGTCTCCAAGGCATTCTTAAAGTTTAAAAATGTCTGTGCTCCTGCTCTGCTACTACGGCATCTTTACAGCTACTCCCATTTACTGATTACCACTATAAGTCTCAGCCTGGGGATTGTGATTGAAAAAGTTGGCTTTCAGGCTGTTGAAGCCGACATGGCAGTAAATCATTTGTATGTAAATGTATGAAAAGTAAGAAAACCTGAATGCGTCTAGTGAGCAAAAGTCAAATTGTCAGGGTAACTGCACCCTAATGTAATGTAATTTTGATCACAGAAACCATTTTTCATCCTACACACCTAACTGAAGATTAGATCTATACAGGAAAATGTCCTTCTGGCTGTTAAAAGAGCTGAGCAGCCCGTTGGCCAGACTTCTTACTATTTTAACCCAAAGAATTAAAAACCCTGCTATAAGGTGTTTGTATTTAACAGCTTAGTACATCTCTGAGCTTAGATCTTTTTTTGTAATCTTACTGTTTGTTATTTATTTTGCAGCTAACAGGTGGCCAGTAAAAATCCACAATTTTATCAAAGTTAGAGATCTTTACATTAGTAACATACACTATACAGTTTTGTAAGTCTTTTATCTATTATCAGCACCATTTGTCATGGAATATAAATATCATCAGATATCATCTCCAGCCTGTAAACTGTATACCACACACTGTTGGGTCCAAGTGTAATCAGTGTGTATAAGGAGTCACACTGACACGTACTGAAAAAATGCATTATGCATTAAATACTATTATGCACAGAGGTTTGTTTACAGAAGAATGCTCAAAATGAATCCATAATGACACAGGAACGGCTCAGTATGACATGCGATTAAATCTGATTTTGGTTATGAAGCACTGAGCGGTGAGAACGGTGCCCGAGCCGCAGGGTTAGCACCAAGCAGACACATGTAGAGATGGAAATTTGACTTTTCCTCTGTTTAATCAGTGATCACTGATGGGAAAATTGTCTTTCTCGACCAACGGGGGAAAATACGAAAATAGCATTTTTCTGTTTCCTTACATGTTAAAAAAAAACCATGACAGTAAAAAAAAAAGAGCAAACACATTTGATGTTTCGTGACACCTCATTCATTTAGTAAAACCATCTGAATCATAATGAGGTGCCCAATTCAATTACTCGTGTACTACGTGATGCCCCAACAGTGTTGGTGCTCTAAATCAAAAGGTTATTTTCTCACACACACTGTAAACAGATCCTCTGCACTGCAATTTAAACATTTTCAACATTTACATGATAATTTGTATAGCGGTATGGTTCTAAACTTTCTTAGCTCTGAAAGCTTTGTCAAGGTGATTAACTGGTCAAGAACACGGGTTTAAACAAAGTTAGAAGAGCTAACAGCATGTTTGTTCTCTTCAGCTAGCAAGCTATGAGAAGAAGCTAAAAGTATATGATGTACAAAAAAAGTTCTTTGGAAGAAGCTAGCTCGGTATTCTCAGTATAGATTTCATGGCAGCGACTTCGAAGAAGCCAAAGTAAAAGTCAGAGGAAGAGAAAAGGAGAAAGTGAAGGAGCAAGTGACCGGACAAGAGTAAATATAAGACTGGCCTTTTCTTGTTGGAGTGAGCATAAAAAGCTAAAAAAAGTATGCAGGACAGATGCCAAGCTTTCATTGGGACTAGTAACTTATCAGCTGGCTTGCTGTGTGTTGCGTTGTTGTGCTTGCTTGATGTTTGCATGCGTGAGCAGACTAGATAACACACTCGGACATCAGCAACGTTCCTTGCGATGGTTGCGGTCTAGCTGTATTGGTTAGCTTGCCATCCAAGTTCAAGCAACATTATGGCGCTGCTGGGGGGAAGAGGCGATGTTGTTGAGCCAGAGGCGGGCGATCTGGCAACTGGGATCATGCAGCCTCTATGAGTAAAACATTAGCTAATGAGGTGCAAAGACAGTAGAGGATGTTGAAGGGGGAAGTGAAGAAGAGAAAAAGAGAACGACCAAGACAGGAGCTTCGTGAAATAAAAGGCTGCAAGACAGATGCCGAGCTAGCCTTCAAGTAATCTTGCTATGTCTTGATTTTTGGCTGTGTTAGCAAAGTTGTCGATTTGCTATGTTTTGATCACAATGTAATCATAATAAATGGACGTACAGCCGTCCTTATTTAGGACAGCAGTGAATTAAACTTGGTAGAGGCGCCAAATCACATTAAATCTTACATAATGTTGCCTTACACATGATGAATGATTCCTTGTCTCTTCCTCACAGTAAGGAATACAGCTTATTAATTTTACACTGGTATCGAATCGGTACTTGGCATTGGCTGACACCCAAATCCCTGGCACGGGACTGATAAAGTCGGATTCGTCCAACACTAGTTTTTACATCATAATGTAATTCCCCAAATCTTTATCTATATCTGGTTCTGTTGTTGTGGGCTTCATGATGCCCCCATGTTCCTGCTCGACACCCGTTGCTACAACCCCTCTCTCAAAACTTTATAACCTATGACTAAATTCACAGTTTTATCCTGGTTGAGTTTTAAAAAGTTCTAATTATTTAGAGAAACGTAAGGCTTGTTAATAAACACACACAGCGTGGAGTAACTAACTGTAACTTTTGGATCACTCCCCACAGTTGAAGGTAAATGAGTCTTGGCTTCAATCCAGCAGACAGAATGAGTGATTAAAAACTCAGTCATGAAGACACACAGATCATCTCCGTACCAGCAAACAATTGTTTTAACTTGTCAAAATATACTACCATTTAAAGAAATAGTGTGAGATCTTCAAATTTCTGCACTAGCTGAACCTCGGGTTTAAATCTCTTTAAATCTTTCGTTGACAAATGAATCACCACCTGCCACACTTTTCCAAACAAGATAACATTTACAAATTGTTTTTCTTACAGGCTACCAAACAGTCCTTTAGACATTCAGACCCTCCGACTGATGACAAGCAAAGATTTGCTCATTAAAGCTTCTACTTTGTGATTTCTGCTGAGGTGAAGGGTGAACACAATGTGTAATGCTATTACTACAACAAATGCCACTACAACATTTTTATGTCAACCACTGTAAGAGCGGTAGGTAGTAATAACTGTAGTGAATAAATATTTATCTTGCTGGGTTTGTTTCTTTGTTTCATAAGGACCACTAAAGCTTAATTTGTTCATTCATGTTGAGACAAATTGCCTGAATTACTACTACTAGTATTGCCACTGCTGCTGCTCCAAATATTATTATTATTTTATACTTCTCCAACTATTAGTCATGTTAACTCAAGTTATATTACTAAAGGAAAATAAATATTGACAATTTGACCACCTAAAGTACAACACTTAAATTAGGCTTAATAAAAACCACATATATTATATTTAGTAGTTGTATAATAAATCTATTTTTCTGCCTTCATAAAATGTAAGTGACGACATAACAAGAAAACTTTCTTTCACTTTGAGAAACATTCTCAGCTGAACCTGATGAGCTCATTTAGGCTGCTGTCTGAAGATAAGGCACAGCGGTGTTAGAAATTGTGAAGGTGATGTAACTTTGTCAGAAGTTGATATTAAACCTGGCCCACTGTTGCACAGGTCGCACATCCAACAAGACACCTGCCACCAACATAGTGCTGCGAGATCTTGTTGACATTATTTTCACAGGTACGTCTCCACGTGGGGACTGAGTTCACACTGAGCTGTGAAAAGGAACTCTGTGGTGTGTGAGAGAGAGAGCGCGCAAGAGAGACAGACAGCCATTCACAGAGGGAGAGAGAGAAGAGAAAAGGGGAACTAAAACCACAGGTCTGCTCACACACAGAGCACAAAATCAGCAGCATCAGAAAAAACGAAACAGAGAGGGAGTCATTCTTTGTGGCGTTCAGTACACAGCTCTTTTTCTCCTGAATTCACTTAACAAGTTGTAAACAAACAAAAAAAAACCCCGCTAGATGAGTAAGGTTTCCATCTGCCTTTTTGTTGTATATTCTGAAAAGAAATTATGGAAATATCACATCATCTTGGCTGATAGTATGTATTATGATGTGAGGAATAACACTAATGGATGGTGCTGTGACAATATGGCCATTTTGCTATTAACCACTATTTATGTCCATAGACTTTTTTGATAATAACTTGAAAATGAGAGTCAGAAATGTATTTGCGTTGGAGCAGAAGTACAGGATATTTAAACCTTTTTTTTTTTTATTATTCACAACATGCTCCTTTAGTATACTAAACGTTCATGTGGACAGGATATCTGCACCACAACCAACCATGAGCAACTGACAAAGGCGCAGTGCGAGTTCCATACAACACAAAGGAGACAACATGACATGTTACAGGTTTTATGTTCATATCAACTGCAATAAGCTGGTCAAGATTACTGTGGTTGTATGTTCTTTAACCATCCCTTTGTGAGACCAACTTTTACTCCAGAGCAACCCGTTCTCACTCCCTGACTAGTCACATATGGACGCATGGTCATCGGCGTCAGTTTGTAACGCACTGGGGATCCCTGTTGCTATACATGTCAGAGGTCTCACGCCTCTGGAGCAACGAGGGGTTAAGTGTCTTGCTCAGAGACACAATGGTGGATGGGTCACAGTGGGGGATTGAACCCGGGTCTCTCACACCAAAGGTATAGTCTTATCCACTGTGACATCACCACCCCGTCATAGACTATAAAGGTAGGTATATGATATTTAAAAGAAAAGACTGAGTAAGGAGGTGGTTGGGGTAGATGGAGGGCCAGAACCCCGACTGTGAACCAGGAGAGTGGTGTTCGTATCCCGTGTGAAACAAAAAGTCAACATTAAATATTTTTATTTAAGTTAGACAAGTTACGTACATTGACTTAAGTGATGTCAGTTAACTTAAGTGTTAATTGACATACGTAGTTACTTTTCCTAATCTTTACCTAATACTTATTGTGCCTAAACCTAACCAAAATAAACGTTTCACAACTTTAATAACGTGCCGTTTCAAAATGGCAATTTTTCGAAATGCTAACCGGACGTTTATTGTTGCAAACTTTACTGGAAGTTGCATATTTGTTGTTGCTAAGCGTTGCTAACTTGACCACGCAGCCCTAAACATCTAAAAATGCGCTAAACGCTAAAGGGGTACCCAGGGCATTAAAAGCAACGCCAAAGGGCCTTGGCCAAGCATCAATATGTGACAAGCAATGTTTTTAGAGTGTGCCAATAAAGGGACCACTGCCATCACAATCCCAACAAACAAGAAAGACAAAAAGGAAATTAGATGCCTTGTTATTGAGGGACAATATGGTAGAAGAAGATGACAGGATGCAGAGATAGACAGAATGATGGCCTTGAGAAAATATGTTATCATTCAAACAAATGGGCAAGGATGAACACAATTCATGTGCCAGTCAAACAGAAGAAGGTAAAGACAAAGAGAAAGGCCTTGTCAATGAAGAAAATGAGTAAAAAAAGGACAAAATGAGAGAACACAAAAGATGATATGAGCATAAAAAGAAAAAAAGGAAATAACGGAGATACAGTGAGAAAAGGTTCAAGAAAGACAGATAGTGTGAAGCTATTGTAATGTAACATACAGTAAGCTATAGGGTAGGGAAAACAAGCAAGAAAGGATGAAGGAAAAAATAAATAAGTGGCAAAGGAGGAACAAAGAGCAAGTAACCGAAAACGTAATGAGAAGGAAATAAAAGATGGAAAATTGAGCGTAAAGAACCAGAAAGAGAGAACGAGAGAGAAAGTGTCTTTCCTCTCTGTTGAATCTGGAGAACAAACTGACAGTCAGCTCTGAAACCCAGGGGAAACTTCACGTCAACCAGCTGTTTACAGCACGGAAACAAAGACTGAAACAAACAAACAACCAGAAAAGGAGAAAATAATTACAGCCACTGACAGATACTGGATGGTTTTCCTGAGATGAAGAGATAATGAAGAACATGGAGAGAGAAAAAAGAATATAAGAGATATTTACTAGCATAACGCTTAGCATTTACAGGCTGGAAGAAAATAATCTCACATCACACTGTGTTGAGCAGGATACTGCACACGAGTTTTCCACACACTCATCTAAGCACTAGTAGATTTCAGTCGATTCAGTCACTGAGTTAAATTGAGAAAAGTTAGAAAACACTTGGGCACACTTGTGCATAAATGTTTAGCATTTTAGTAAAATTCCTACTTCTACTTAAAAAAAGGTCCACAAACATGAAATCCAATACAATAAAACAAAATAGACAAAGAAAACAGTTTGAAAAGCCCGACATAGACACAAGCTTCATATGCTTCAACAATTAAGAAATTATCTTGGAAAGACAAGTCTATGTCTGGGCTAGCATCACTTACCTGACATCGTCCAACCACCCAATGCATTAAAATTGTTAAGACCTACCACAAAAGCATGCATGTTTAAGACCATCACTAAACCCCACTTCATGTGCAAGAAAAATGCAATCAACAGCATGCCTAGGGTAAAAACGTGTGTCAGAGCAAAAGAAAACTATTTGTGACCAACAGATATCTTGCTATACCAAACAAATCCTATTCCATATACACGTACATGACCTATTTTGTAGGGATGGGTCATGACTTTCAAATTTTTTAATAAATCGAACAGTTACGCGACGATCGTCTTGTCTTAAAAACGTTATATTCCTTTGGCTTTATTGCCGCCTGGTGGTAACGAGTCACTACCAGGTGTCAGTAAAAAGTGTGTGTGGCACGTTCAGTGAAATAAAGTTCCTGTTTACAGTAAGAAGGCCACCACATCATCTCACTACCATCTTTTTTCAGCAGAGCCATCCTGACTGCGAGTTACTAGCTATATACTCTACTACGCTCTCCAGTGTTGGCACAGCGCTAAAATAAAGTGTGGAGATCAGCTCTGCCTAAACATTACCAGCTATGAGCCTGGCTAAATTGATGAATGGTCGACTAGTTCCCAGTGACTACTGAATAGTATTGTCGCTTTAAATGCCTATCCCTACTATTTTGTGTCGCTACAAGTAAGCTTATTGATCCTCACGCTCTACAGACCGGATTATATCAGTAGCCATGTTTCCGTGTAATTATCATGCGAATTGTAGACGGACTTTTGAAATGTTGCAAGAAAGAAAGAAAAAAATAAATGCAAAATATGTGCTTTCCCATCAGCTGTTTTGAATAAACCAGGCTATGGCAAGCGTAGTAATGTCAGTAGTTGGCGTTACACATGGCTGTTATAAACGAGACGTATGCGTTCCAAACCAGAAACAAAACCAGTCGCATGGACTTGATGGCCATTGATCTGTGTTTCAGGCAAACTGCTGTCTCCACATGTCATGGGAATATCCGGCAAGACGCCGACAGTGGAAACAGCTGATCAGACGTGAGTTAATAGTTCGCTACGTCACACCTTATTCGGCAAAAGTGTTTCCATCTCTCATTTAGCGCATTAATTGTTTTTTGACAAAGGCAAAAACCACCTCAAGCGAGCGTAAAAACGTTTTTGAGAAATTAAGGATTTCTTTTGTGAATTTTGCAGTTTCCATCAAGCTTTTCAAATGAGATACTTCAACATGCACATAAAAAAACGTTGATGGAAACACGGCTAATGTGGCAGTGATATGTAATGTGCACCCTCACACATCCCCCAACTTAGTGTCCATGAGCTTATTAATAAATGACTTTGTGAATGAGAATTTGCACCACAATGCACCTTCTCCAAACATCTCCTTTAACTCGCCTGCAAATTCAGCAGTGTGCAAATCAAAATGAAGCAAATATTGTCCTTTTCCTACTGTTTCCAGACCACCATATGGAAAGAGCAGTTCCATGCAGCAGCTTCCACTTTGCCTTTTTCCCTGTTCCCCCCATCTGTCTCCCTGCATCCCTTCATCTCTCAAATCTAAACGAGGCTGTCACATTGTCAAATCGAAGGTGATTGAGCTTCAGCTGCACTGAAACCCTCCCGCCTTGCCTGTATTACGTCTACCCCCACCGCTCCTTTCCGATTTCTCTAAGTCAACATCTCTTATCCTCTCTGGCCTTCCCAGCGCCCTACACACATGATTTATTGGTTCATCATTCATCTTTTTTTTGTGGTATAGCAGATTCACATCACATCGAGTTGCTATTTGTAAATGCAGATGTGTCCCTCTTCTTCCTCTCTGGCCTGTGTGTGTCAAGGCTTTCCCATTTCTCAGCCATGTGTTTTAAGTGTCTGATGTAAGCCTTGTTCATGGCTAAAATAAGCTATACAAGCTTTACAACATTGGGGAAATGGAAATGCGCTTACTCATGCAGCAATATTACTCAGCCACAAAATGCTAAGTGTATATTTGGGTGGTTAACTGGTTTATTTATGCTCAGTATATGTCTATACTAATCCCTGAACAACAGGCTCGTATAAATGGGCTTACCTTTGTTTTAGGAGGCCACTTTTGTATTTCGAAAATCAATTTCACACCTTCATTCAGCTCCACATCTAACTACTGAAATTCACTTCCCCTTGATTTTAACCCTACTTGAATAACTTTGACCTGGATGACCTTCAAACATTTTTATTACTTGCTACCGACAAGTCGGTATTGATGAACACTGGACCTGATGTGACCTTAATTTCCATGAAATTAACCTAGTTCTGTGTTTGTTGTTCTTCGACCAGATATTTTCTCAGGAAATGTCAGAAAAGTTGAGACTGCATTATATTCAGGTTCAAGTTCATCTACCATGCAAGTAAAATAACAGGCGCCACCCAGTCCCAACTGTCTGATCTCAGCACCCGGTTAGTGAGAAGGAAACCCACCCTCTTTACAACCCCTTCATAACTCACTCAAACCCTCCCATTAGATAGCTGAAATAAAGTCCCTATAGAGTCCCCAAACAGATTCAAAAATGTATTCTGTCCAACGTCCATTAACTTTAAAAACAAGCAGTGAAAGACTGCATGCCAAGCCTTTTTGTTTGAATTTGTGTTCAGTACTATTTTACTTGTGAGCAACGTCACAGATTATTTTTCATTCCCTTATGAAGGACAATAAAGCTTTTTCTGATTCATTATGAGGCAACAATAAAAACAGACAGACATTTCTTATATTCTGTTATGAAATTTGAAAAGATTTCAAATGATATCCAGCCCTGCACAGCTTGTGTGTATTTCAGAAAGTAAGTTTTGTATTTGTTTGTTAAACCATGAAAACAAACCTGTTGCATATAGTTAAACATACAGATATTCACAATAAACAAATGTCTTCTCTTGTCTACACATCAACATTTGGCACCATATTCTGTACACATGGGGAAAAAAACATGAACAAATCTACATCAACATGTCCAAGTATTGACATATGCAGCAGAGCAAATCCACATCTTGTCTGTCCTTGCAGCTGCACATTGCCACAGTTGACACACTGTTAAAGCTGACAAGTTTACCCAAGCCTGACTTTCCTACCATACCAACTGTCTCAGTGCAAATCCTCCCTACAGAAAAATGAACTGTCCAAGTAAAAAATAAAAACAAGCAGACTAATCATCTGAAAACTTGCCACAACTTGGTATTTCTTCATTCTTATAGTATTTGAGAGAAGAAACGTCCCATCTGCTTCACTGAAGATGCTCTATGCTCTACGAAAGTTATCTTGACAAAGAACTTGGACATTAAAACAAATTCCAAAGGATTTCTGGAGCTTAATTTTAAGCACTTAAAGCATCTGCACAGCCCAAGGGCAATATCAATATACAGAGTAATTTATTGATATAGAAGAAGGTCCCTGATGAAACAGCTTGCATCAATAATTTAATATTGCAGAGAGTGTGGATGCTTTTCATATTATTATACATTGTCTCTTATTTCTGGTTATTAGCAATGAATGTCCAGACTCATTCAGACAGACCTTCAAAGACAACAAGAGAAGAGAAAGCATCACTACCTAAATCAGTAAACAACTTTTATACAGTATCTGTATCTTGATGAACATTATTTTACCGTACCACAGTCTGACTGGAACCATTCCCAATCCACCTCATTAAGGCGTGCTGTTATGAGGGGGGTGGACGTTTTCCAAACCTTTTTGGAGGAAGTTTTCAAATTTCTTTACAGTCAGTGTGAAAGCGCCCTGATAAAGAACACAGGAATGTAGAGCACAGTCATCTTCAACAAAGCGGGAAAAAAAACCTTTGCTTAGCAAACTACCTCCGGATAAATACAGGTTAGACAAACACAATTCAACTTGTGGGGAAGCCTAAATAAATGTGATTTTACATTACACATGTTGTATTCTGTCCTTTTCTCTTAAATACACACACACCTGATGAGTGCACATGAGGTCCACGCTGTAATTGCATTATTTCTGCCTTTCCTCGGGTGACACAGTCTAATTATTGTTGTATCGCAGTCTGAAGCTGCTGTGCTGCTCTGAACAGTCTCGTCCTCTCGTGAGCTTTGCAGCAGCAAGTAGCGACAGTTTGCTAACCCACAAATGCTATTTTGTTGTTCACTCTATATCATGGTATTTGCCATGTTATTGGATTCCTCCAGAATCGCATTAAGTTACCTCACCTTTATGATGCAGAGAAATATCATGAGTTAATGATGGAAATCAACTCATGATATTTTATTGAATTTACAAAAAATGTTCTATCTCGGGATATATATTGTTATTGGGATATGAAATTACCTATATAGGGATATGAATTTATGTCATATCGCACAGCCCTACGGGGTAGGATGACATTTTACTCTGCAGCCTGTTTATAGCGGCAAAAAGACGCAGCTGTTCTAGTCAGTACCCGTTTAAAACCAAGTCCATTCCAGCAACTATCATAAGCACTCAGACGGATTGAAAATTTGATCTAAACCATCTATTTGGACGGGCAACTTAATATTGAAAATTCTTTATGGACTGCATTGGTGCAAACACACAGCAATGACAGGAAGCTACAATGCAAGGCACTGGTCTAACCATCAGGAGCAATGGGGATTCAGTTTCTTGCTCAAGGACACTTTGACAGGAGGACAGCATTGAATGTCCAGACTCATTCAGACAGGTCTTATTTTCTTGGGTTTCATGCTCATGAAGATGTTCATCAAGATACAGATATTGTATAAAACTTGTTTACTGATTTAGGAAATAATACTTTCTCTTATGTTGTTGTCTTTGAAGATCTAAGTCTTCCTTCATTTGACTTGATAATTTGATTTCATAAGACTGCTGAATGCTTGCACAGGATTATCAATACTGAAAAGTATGTTTTGCTGGTGTGTGCAGAAAGCTCAAATAGTTCAAAGGCGGTAGCAAGGATGAGCGTCTGTATTTTGTCAGAAAGTCAAACGTTTAAGACAATAAGTAAACACTATTGTCATGAAGAAGATAATGTTAATTTCTTCACTTCTTGTCTTGTGATGACTCTAAAGTCTCTGATAGAAGTTTCTCACAAGCTCCTAACAGCATTAAAAAAATATATTATATAACTTTCACAAAAGAGAAGGTGACAAAATGTTCACTGTGATGAATTACCTAGCTGCAGAAAGTTTCAAGTCTATGCAAGTTGATTTTCACAGTGCAGTGAAATTAAGTGAACTAAAGGCTCTAAAAAGCTATATTTTGCTTTTAAAGATAGTCAGCAGCAACATGCACGATACTTTCACCTTCAACCAACCTCAATTGAAGATCATTGTGAGGACGTTTGCTCCACATACAGTAGGTTCAGGAATTACATACACACATACTTTCCAATGTCAATGCTGTGCTCAGGTGAGGAGCCTAAAGCAACAAGACAGTGATGTAACTCAGACTGCCTTTAGACAAATACAAACACCATGTGCTAATTCTGATGGATCACTGACCCATGCCCTTGAATGATTTGGATTCCAAGCGGATCAGGATAGACTGTTATAATAAAGACAGTATGTTTTCATATAACTGTGCACTAACACATGCAAGCCCACACCTGCCTGCTTACCTGCTGCCAAAACGATGCCCTGAAATGAAAACGTAACTGCAAGATTGTAAAATCCTGAAAAAGAACAATGCAGAGTGCAGGTTTTAAAATCCTGTTACTTCCTGCAGTTTCTTGTTTGAGTAACGCTGCAATGACGTGAGTACAATATGAAAATGACTCTTCACTTGAACTGATATGCTGCTGTCAAAATAATAATTTAAATGTTGACAGGAACTATGTTTAAAGTGTCCAGACATACAATTTTCACATACACCGACCAGCCGACATATTGAGTATTTAGGATGTTAACAAAAATTTATTAAGACCAAACCTTTTCAATCCCAGAAGGATGAGTCAGTCAAGCTTTAGTCAAAACTCACATGCATCTGCAAACCCATGGACCGGCACAAATTTAATGCTGCCATGGCAACTGGTGCAAGTCATGCTATTTATCTATATTTCAATACAAATGATCTGCGTGTGTGAGACTGAATTTTGTGTTTGTGAAAGGTGAACTGTTTTTCCTTTAGGTTGCCTTTGACTAGAGCAATATTCATGAGTGTCCCAAATCTCCCATTTTAGCTATTACTAAATTGTGTTTTAGAGCCATCAGTTGCACCTCATATCTGTAAAACTGAAGTCTCGAGCATCGTCACACTATTAAAGAATAGAAGTAGTGCGTATTAAGAGTCATTTTTGTAGTGTTAAACTGCAAAAGCATGGCAGGTGCCAATGTTTGCTCTGCAGAACTAGAATATATAGAATTCCTTAAAATGTATGCAGTGCAACAGACAGCATTAAATAAACACAATTTTACATATTATACATACTTTGTGACAAGTGCTTTGTTTAGACACCATGTTTTTGACACACAGTGCAGGAAAGTCTATTTTTGGTTCGTCTGTGGGGAGTCAGATGAAAGGAGATTGCCCTGGAGAGAAGGTAGTATTTTTACTATAACACAGAATCTGATGTAACTGTCCCTCCTGCCATTTTCTGACAAGCCTCAACATAAAATCCAGGCCTGGCTGTTACAGGAGAGTTAGAGGTGTAGTATGTCATCAGACTTCTCAGGAGGGAACATCCCATTACAGATGTTTCACAGCTAAAATGCATCCTGAAGGGTCACCAGGAGGTTCTGCCAGAACAGGTAGTGGTTGGTCGGTGACAGCTACAGTAAATGGCAGCTGTGTGTTTGAGAGTGTTTCACACACAGCTCTAAGTTTCTTTCGTTTTAAATCAATTTAAATACAACTAGAAAACACAACCAGTTTTGAAATAATGATCTTTAGAGGGAGCGGGGAAAAAAACAGCATCTGCAGTATAATAAGAAAGAAACTTATCTACTTTATTAATTGAACAGAATTATAAAACTGTGAAAGAAGATACACAGAAAACGATGAATGACTCAATCAACTTAACTATTAGGAGCTAAATTTGGATTGTATGTAATTATGATCTGAATTCATATAAAAACAGCTTAATTAAAGCGACTACACTGAACTTGTTAAGGCTTGAAGTTTAGACAAAAACTTTTTCACACTTTGCAAAGACATAAAAATGTGAACCATCTGTCCACGTGGAACACAGCACATGGACACTTTTTTAGTGTAGTATTCAAGTAAATTGGCAAAATTATATATATGCCTAGCTGCTGAGTTACTGAAAGTGGATGAACTAAACTATTTTACCTCATGAAACATACACAGCAGTTCCCTGAATAAATCTTAATGTCCTATATATTATACTTCATCCATCTCTTTACTGTTAACAATCCAGAAGTAACCTGTAACAAAACAAAACTTATATTTAATAAATAAATGTCACAAAGAAAAAAAGGCCAAATAGACAGGCAGGCAGGAGGACAGAAAAGTCTATGTGCTGACCTGTAGGGACACCTGCGGATGCCACCTGGGTGCTCCGGGAGCGATGCTTGAGACTAGATGAGTTATAGCGCACTCATGACAGATTACACTCCACATCCATCACACAATGGAGGACAGACGGCAAGAGAAATCAGCAGACAAATAGGTTGAGGAGCAGGAAGACAGGGAGGTGCAGACACCACAGAAAAGCTGCTCTATAAACTTCATTGCAGTAGCCCGTTTTTTAGCCAGCACTCTGATACAAAGGTTAGCAGGTCAAGTGTCTGTGCTCAACAAAACTTTTACATTCTCAAACCCTGACAGGCCACTTCCTGAGATGAAGTGAAATACTGTCGCTGTTCTACGGTTTGTCCACCAGAGAGAAGTTTATTTTTCAACTGTAAAATGTCCTGCCCAGTACATTTCTTGGTTGCAATTGTTAAAAAAAAAACTAATTTAAAGGAACCTCATAAAAATGTTTATGTAATGGGCTGTGTAAAACAATGAACATAGGCAAATATATAGTAATCTGATTTTTTAAATTCTCAAATATCAATATTGTCATCCGTCTCAAATATCCTGTATCAGCCTGGCTATATTGCTTTGTCCCATGCAACTACGTTTGCTTCAACAAGTCCAAATACGACTCATACGAGTGTATCCTATATTAGTGCCGTTACCGGTGGCGTTTTTCCATGCCACCCAAAACGGCAATTTCAAACTCGTTTCTGTTTCTTTGAAAATCACGTGACATCTGTCACATGACACAAACACGTGCAAACCACAGCGTCATAAAGGAGGCAAACCTCCTAGCAGAACTATAAACGTAAACATGAGTTTTCTTTGGAGGACAGGCTTGTTTGCTTAGATTGATCACAAATGGCAAATGTAAGCAGATACCTGCACTAGCATTAAGTTGTGTATTTAACCATATTTGGACAAAAAGTATTTGGAATATATGGATGGACAATGGCTCCAGGAGCTGTTTGATAACACCACAAACCTGGGCCACCATTGAAAACCATAGTAACTGCTATAACACCAAGCTACTCATGGTTGCCATCAATAGTGCCATTTTAATAATAATAATAATAATAATAATAATAATAATCTTTATTTGTGGAGCACTTTTCAAAAACAAGTTACAAAGTGCTTTAACAAGTTTAAAGACAATAATACCATTAGTAGTACTGTTTAATACTCAAAACTTCAGCCTACTATTCATTAACTTTAAGTCCTTTACGACATAAGATTTAGACCCTGGCAGCTGTCCGAGCAAGTTAACCGTACCCTGTAAGTACCTACGTGACCTGCGGAGACAAGCGTGCAGAAAAGCAGAAACTGAAAGCCACATTAGCAGACAAACAAGCAGCCAAATCTTCAGATTGACAGCCGTGCAGGCAGGCAGGCAGCTGTTAGTGTGTCGATCAGCAGCAAGGCAGCAGCCCAAGAACAGGCTTGTGAGGCTGTAGCTGTGGTATTCAGCAAGTGTGGGCAAGGAGCAGACTGTCAGCTATGAGCACGGAAAAGCAGACAGAGAGAGGTGAGGCTGTAAGAAAGCAGAGAGAACAAGGTGGAAAGAAGGTGTAGAGTGGTGCTGAGACAGGGCTGAAAGTGAGAATTAAGAGAGAAATGAAGAAGAGAGCGGAGAGGAATACAGGCAAGACAGGCAGGGCAGCACACAGTCTTATGATAACCAACAAGCCTTTGAGGGGAGTGTGTAGAATTTAATACTTAAATTTAAAAGGGTTCAATACTTTCATCAGATGTGACCTTCAATATCTATTCTTATCTCCAGAAGGAGTTCATGTATCTGCACAGTATCGATTAGAGCAGAAGAAGAAAGAAAGAAGAGAGAAGGTAACAAAACTCACTTTTGAGCCATCGAATGTTACTGCTTCAAGGAACTCTTCTTCTAGAGCTGAGATTAACAGATAAATAAACCTATACGTATCAATGTTTGTCTTTATATGATGAGAGGAAGAAACTTTTCAATATTAAACCAAGATTGGTATTGTATTTACGGTTCAGGTAACACATCAACAAAAGACGACAATAGGGAGTAGAAAAATTTGGAGGAACTTTATCTCTCTGAACTCCTACATAGCTCTTATATTTCACTTTAATATGTCAATTAATTGCACGTCTGCAGCCATAAATCTATGTCAAATATGTTTTAATGAGGAGGAAAAGAAAGGGAAGACTGAGAGAATGAAAAATAAAAGCCAAAAAGTGTCAAAAGACCAAAGAGAAAAATGAGAATAACTGATGAAAACTGGTCAGAGAAGGCAGTCAAGAGAGGAAAGCAGAGAGCTGATGAAAAAGGAGAGCTGGAGGGGATCATGATGATGAGTTGTGTTGGAGGAGTGTGTGTGTGTGGGGGGGGGTCAATAAGGCAAGCAAAGGAGGTGGTGGTTGGGTGGAGTCACCCCAAAGCGTTTCATCACAGTTTGCCTCTCTCCCCCATCTGTCCCTTTTAGCCTGTGGCCAGTTGGAGCAGCAGGTGACTCACACAAACACACACTATACACATACTTAAGACACACGGACACTCATGAATATGGTCATGCTCATGTGCAGGAAGTACATTTACTCATGAACGCTCACTCAGAGTATTAATTAGATGACTCATCAATTTCTCACACAAACGTCAAACAACATAAACTTGGCCTCAGTGACAAACAGTCCAACAAAGATCAGCCATATTGGGTTGAATGACAATTAGCAGCAAATATCAGATATAAAAAAAGTCTTGCAGTAAAACTTACAAAGATCTGACGCACCATACGTAACCAACACCTACGTTTTAGTCTTAACATGGGGAAGGAGAACACATTGCATGACAAATACAGAGGACGCCGCAGTAGACGACAGTTTAAATAGTCACATCACTAAGTAACCCCTAAACTGCACTAGACCACTGAATCATGAATCAGTCGGCAACAAAACAGAAATGGTTGGAAAATATTTGCTTTGCTGCAATTTGCACAGAAAGGACTTCAATGGAAGGATGAGGGCAACAAGCTTGACAGTTCATTCATTTGACCGAGGTGACTATCAGCTGCGGCTCCGTCCTAAAACCTGATGACTTTGTAGGTGAACTGCTTTTCACTCAAGGCGCCCTGAAGCAAGATCTTTATTTCGCCAGCTCACAAGTGACGTCAACAGTCCCAGTTGTAAAAATCAAACAAACTCCGCTGACCAATTTTCTGTGGTGAAACCCTGAATCACGCAGTGTTTCATTTCCACCACAGGGACACAACCAGGCATCAGTATTAGGCTGAACATTTAATTAACTCTGAAGAAATATAATGGCACACAAATGCATCTAATGAATCCTGCTCGTTAGTGTTTATATTAATGGTTGCAGCTAACACACATAAACAGACACAGCCAGCTGTGGTGCAATTAGTGCTCAAAAGACAGGGGTAGAAGTAGCTCAGTCCATAGGGGACTTGGCTAGCATTTGATACAGAATGTAGACTGAGAGCTGGAGAGCTGCCATTTCACCTCCAGGGCACGGCCGAGGAACCTTTGAGCAAGGCACCAAACCCCTAATGCCTGGTCGACACAAGAGGATTTGAAATTCTTAACTGATTTTAAAGATGGGGACGACCAGAGATGTTTAATATTTTAATTGTAAGAAAGCCAGACAAGGACCACACACTTGGCGTTTACTAAACAATTTCAGAGTGGCCATTCCAGGGACTTGGGATCTCACAGAAACTTGCGTAATTCAATGTGTCTTCAGAAAAAGAAAAACATGGAGGCAGACTGTCGTCGTCAGCTGGTTGCACTTGAGTGAGAAAAGAGAATCAAACAGTGGATGGGCTCAAGGCTGAGGAGACAGAATCAGCGTGGCTTATACATTTTACACAACATACGCTTGGTGACGCTTCCAGGTCAGCTCGCTCTCAACGGCTGTTGCGGGTTTCTGCTCAATATTCTGTCACAGTTCCTTTCAAAATAAAGGAAAAATTCTCCAAGATTTAGAATTTTAAACATCAAACATCCATCCATCCATCTTCAACCGCTTATCCTCTGTACAAGGTTGCAGGGAGGCTTGAATCAATCCCTTAAGTTGGGCGAAAGGCAGGGTACACGCTGGGAAGATCACCAGTCCATTTAGAGACACCAATTAACCTAGCCTACATAACCTATTCTATGTTAAAAATTTAGATTATGTCTGTAAGCCCCTCACACTACAGGGTAATCTGTTCAGACCAGAACGGGAACGTGTCGGATGAAATGATACTATTTCACATGAATGTAAATTGAACACACTTTATTTGATTGTTGGTCAGAAAAAGATGTTCATTCTGGGCTCTGCTTGACTTAATTATTTTATAGCCTAATTAATAAAAAAAAAAAAACTTATGTAGTTGACACTGTTGGTTCAGTACCATGCAGTGTTGACAGACTTGGTTAACTTGTTTACTCAACATTTTAAAATCTCTCAGTTGCTCTTTAGATTACTGACAAAACCAGTTTGGTTACAAATGGAACTTAATTTAAACTGCAAATGCTCTCTCTTTTTCTCCCTCCCTCAACATTTTCGGACACTTTGGCCAAATGGCGACTCTTTCTGCTAGAGCCAAAGCAGAGGCCACGCGACATGACTCACGCGCCACGAGATCTTTGACAAACATTACCAAATGTTACTTTGTTGGTCCCAGTCAGAACTCTTCCAAAAATGGCCAGCCTCCTCCAGTGACAGCTTCTGCTGCTGGACTTTTACATTTCCATATTTATATGAAACTCTGCTAAACGAGAGGAGACAGCTCGGGAAAGAGACCAAATACGGAGGCATGAGAGCAACAGAGAGAACTGAAAGATATGAGAAAGATGAACAAACACAAACCAGCCACTGATTTTCACATTGGATTTAACTTCAGCTTCTGACTGAATTATAAAACAGCTTATTCATTTTGGAACATACGAGTGGTGATAAATATTAGAGCCCGACCGATTTATCGTTTTGCAGATATTACCGGCCGATATAAGCTACTTGCAGATATATCTGCATCGGCGTTTATAACATCTGATTTGAAAATGAGAAACAGAGAGTCGGATCCTTCCCTCATGTCATGAGTGTTGCATAGTTTGCCAACCAGAGGGTGCGCTGCAGCTCCTCTGTTGAAAACACCAGCTGACTGCAGTCTACCGGAGTTTAGAGCCGGTGTTTTGACGATATATGCTGCCTTGTCTAAAAATGATACCATAGCGCAAATCGATAGCAGAGTGTATTGAGTCGCTCTGTCCTATTGAAAAATGCTACCTTATGTGTTCCCTTTTCCAATCCCATAGTTATAACTCTCACAGTATTATTACATCTTCTGTTTTTTGAGTATATTATGACATCATTTCAGGGGTAGCGTATTCTGATAGACTAATATCCCCTATCATATAATGCTCCCACTCTAGAATCATTTTATATTGCACCACTACTCACTCCATGTTTACTGTAAGGAGATGGGGAGCATGTTGAAATACTATATTGTGCCATCTTTATTTAAGATATCAGGGGTAGCGTAATCTGATTTATTTTTTTTGATATTGCTGACGATCAGCCACTGTCTCGACTGCGTGCCCAACAAGACTGCGCAGATTTATGGGCGAGGAAACAAACCGCGCTTGTGGGTCATACGGATGCGCAGAACCGCCAAGTAGCACATCTCGATAGGTAGCATAAATCGACAGAACACCGGTTCTGCAGGAGCTATAGTGAGCAGCTGTGGCTCAGGAGTTAGAGCGTTAATCGGAAGGTCGGCGGTTCAATCCCTGGCTCCCCCTGGTTGCGTGTCGAAGTGTCCTTGGGCAAGATACTGAACCCCGATTTGCCCCTGGCGGCTAATTCCGCCAGTGGATGAATGAGTGTGAACGTTAGTTTCCGTTTGAGCACTTAGGCTCAGTGTGTGAATGGTGAATGCAGATGTAGTGTAAAAGCGCTTTGAGTGGTCGAAAAGACTAGAAAGGCGCTATACAAGTACGGAGTATTTACATTTACAGCTGTGCTTATCGGTGGAGGAGCGCTAGCATAAATGAGTGATTAAACTGTAGTGTCTCTAGTTACAGTCAGCGTGCCAGAAATGATTAAACCAGAGGAAACTTGTGAATAAACGTGCGCTGAACACGTATCTAACACAGTTGCAGGTCCTCGTTGTTGACAGTCATGTATTGTTAGATTTATTCAAGGACAGCGTTTCCTCTACGTCACTGTATCATAGAGCCAGAAGTGTTAGGAAATCGTTTCTGTAGCTTTGGATAGAATTAACAGAGTGCAGGTAATAAACTAGATGTAGAAAGTAGTCATCGTGGCAGATTATATGTAAGGTAATAACTACTGCATGACATGAAAAAAAAAATTAATTATATATAATTGGTTGATGTAGGAGAGCACTGTTAATCATTATTATGATGATACACATTCTGTGTAAAGAACACGGGGGAAGCCGGGGATTGAACCATCGACCTTCCAGTTAGTGGAACGACCACTCTACCATCTGAGCCACAGCCCCCCTGTTTTGTGCAAAACAGCCCAATATTTCCAATGGAAATGAAAGAAAAGTTCTAAATTGATTATGTATAAGTCAAACCTTTATTATCTAGATTAATGTAATTTCTAAAGTGATTCCAGTTGATATCAAATGTTCAGAGCGCAGTTTGCTTTATGGTAATAAACACACAGAAAATCTAGTTGTTAAACTGTTAAGACTAAGAGAAAGTGACAGATGCAGAGTGTATAAACAGAAGAAGAGTAGTAGCAGAATAGCAATCTTGCATCACCCAGGCAGCAGCAGTGACTCA
This sequence comes from Micropterus dolomieu, assembly GCF_021292245.1. NCBI lineage: Eukaryota > Metazoa > Chordata > Actinopteri > Centrarchiformes > Centrarchidae > Micropterus > Micropterus dolomieu. The sequence continues at coordinate 542,109 of NC_060158.1, read as the reverse complement.
GAAAAAGGACTTTTATGGAAGTCCTAGCTGTAATTATGTCAGTGTTTTTTGGATCACATCCCTTTGGACTCGCTGCTCGCCTCCTCCCTCCCTCCCTTGGGTTTGCCATCGCTCTCTCTGCTTTGACTGGTCTTGTGCAGTGAGTGTAAAAACAGCCAGTGAAGTCTAGCACCCATTTTAAAACAACTGTCGAGCCGTGTTCCCACAGAGAAATGGCTGACATCAGATCTGTCACATTTGCAAAAGCGTCACTCGAACATCTTGAACATCAGTAAGGTGTTGATGTAGAGCTGCAGCTGGGCTCCATTCTGTTAATTTATAATGCTTCAAAAAGGTCCCATATTAATTAAAATACTTCTGTACATATAATAAAGACATGAAGAGAGGATGTTTTACTAAAGATCTAGATTTATCCGATTACATTTTGTTGGAGTGGTTTTATTCAAGTTACTGAATTTGAAAAAATATTTTCCTTTTTTCGGGGTAGATGCAAACAAGCTCAAAAATGCATTACTGCTGTACTTGGCCCTGATTGGCTATTTCTATTAAAGAACCAAGCAGCAACCTCTGGGGCTGAAAAAAGAAGCCAACGCGGACTTGCTACTGCAGTTCATCAAATGGCCACTTAAGGCTGGATCCAAAAGGGAGTCGATCCCCACATAGCCCCGTGTTAAAATGGCCAACTTTTCAGCAGACATAAACGTGTCTACAGTCTGGTACAAAAAGCAGGTTTGTTCTCTATAGATAATTTCCCCTTCATGACAACTGTGCTGGAGGTGACTTTTTATATAAATTACACATTTAAATTACATTAAGGCTTAAAGTTACACATAATTTAGGGTGGGGTTCATTGAGTAACAGGTGGGTGCCCTCTCAGGTGGCTAGCCGGAGCCAACTAGGCTTCATTCGGTCTCTCTCTTTCCCATTTTCGGATAAGCCAGAGTCGGGTGATGCCAAGATGGTGAGGACCTGAGAGAGGTTTAAATAATTTAAGTTAACTATTAATCTACATAAAACATCCTAAAATCGGTAATTTTAAAAACCAAAAACCAAGCCAGAAATCTTGGTGTAGTCATGGACATGAATTTTAGCACATTAAGACAATTACAAAGTCAGCCTACGATCGCCTGATGAATATGTCAAGGATTAAAGCACTTATGTCTCAGCAGGACATGGAAAAACTTTTAGCGCATTTATCTTCAGTCAGCTCGACTACTGTAACACTGTCTTTACAGGGCTTCCTAAAAAAAACAAAACACAATCAGCTGATTCAGAACGCTGCTGCTTGAGTCCTCACTAAGACCAAAACAGTGGATCACATCACTCCAGGTCTGAGGTTTTCACACTGGCTTTCTGTCTGTCAGAGAATTGATTTTCAAATACTGCTGTTAGTTTATAAAGCACTAAATGGTTTGGGGCCAAAACACATTTCTGATCTTCTGCTTCATTATGTATTATCTAGACCTCTCAGGTCGTCTGGGGTCAGGTCTGCTTTCTGTCCTCAGGGTGAAAACTAAACATGGAGAAGCAGCGTTCAGATTTTATGCTCCATATATTTGGAATAAACTCCCAGGAAACTGCAGGTCTGCTGAAACTCAGTTCTTTTAAATCAAGACTGAAGACTTTTCTTTGTACCACTGTCTTTAATTAAATCAAATGTAAGGCTGTAAATCAATAACTTGCACTGTAATTTCTACCGTCCTGTTTTTATTTTCCATTTCACTATTTTAAAAATTGGATTTCAATTTATTTTTTTAATTTCCCTATAATGTTTTTATGTAAAGCACTTTACAAAAAAAATTAACCTAATCCTAAAACCAGAATAATAATTTACCTTTGATTCTGCAGCATCTCCTTGCTTTCCAGGGTCATTCTTTTGACAACTAAAAGACATCTTTAATCCTCTTACATTTGCTGTTGTAACCTCTTAACTTTCCCATGAGAGCAATAAAGTTTAATCTAATCTCAAGTCTCATTCCGTTGCATTTCAACACAGGTTCTAAGACTCAGAAACCATGTGGGGAAATTGGTAATTGCATCAAACCTCGGACAGGATTAAAATGACCCCAGGACATCCGAGTTAACTTAGGATACTGTAGGCTAAGTATATTTCAGGTAGAAGCAGAGAAAATTCCTAACAGGTTTGTAAAGTTTCTGCTGTCTGGAGGGTAAAAGAATGACCAATCACCAAACCTCTCCTGCCAAGGTCTGGCGCTGCTGAGAGAAGAATAATATCCCCATTTAGAGGATTCAGGCGGTAATTACATGGGAAGTGATGAGGTGATGGAGTGAAATGAGATTTGCAGCGAGGAGAAAGCTGAAGTTCTGAGTATTTTCTTTCTTATTCTGCACAGAGACGAAAAAACAAACTGAAGTGTGCAATTTCACCAACATGAAATCTAAAGACGCTGCAACCAAAGTGTGAGTACAGACAGATAAAGACAAAATAAATGGGGTGAGGATGATTGAGATGTTCTAATAAGTAGATTTAGATACAAAAAAAAAAAGAAAGATTTGAACTGCTAAGTGTTTATCCCATTGTTACGATTTTCAGAGCAGAAGCTGTAATTTGGTTTTGAGACAGCGGCTAACCACCTGCTAGAAGTCCCATCTGCACCATCATTAACACCATTCCTCCATTTCAAGGCTTCACAACACAACACCACTCACACAAAAGGGACACATCACATTTTCAAAAGCTGCAAAGGAACACGGCACAACATCAAGTTTTTGCCAATAAAACACGGTAACGGTAAACATCCTGTGTTTAAGCTTCAGCAAAGAGTTTATTAAATTCTTATTTGTGTTTTGATGCGGACAGAAACATAAATGAAAATATGATCATCGCTGCTACTCAATTGTTTCCAATATATTGTCCACTGCTACATTCATGCGGGGACAAAACATGGGAAAGACCTTTTATAAAGCTATTTTGTAGAGGTATAAATCTAAACCACAATTGTAACACAATTAGAAGAAGACACACAGTTCAGATATTTAGGCTTACCTGGCTGTTTCCTTGTTCCCTGTTTTTTGTTTTTTTTTGCAGCACGTGGTGCTTAAAATCACTTTCAAAATAATAATTGGCTTGTTTATCACACTCGTCTCTTGATTCATTTCCTGATTGTTGCAGGCTCCCACTTGAATTCTCTTTTTCGCACCATTTCATTTCCTTTCCCTCTATTTTCTCAGGAATGAGGCTCCACGATATTCACCTTGTAAGGGCAGGAATAGTACACAGGTGATTTATTTGTATCGAACCCGTTCCACACCCGCCGTGAATGCCGCAGACGGAACTTGAAGGCCTCTTCAGCTTCCACTTACCTGCTTTTCTTGTGCCTTTGCTCTTTTTTTCCACAGTCAAAAAAGGTCGGGGCATTAAAAATGATTGCTTCATGTGTCAGTGGAGCAATCCTTTTAAAAGTTTTTCTTCAGAAAAACAGAAGGTGCCAGCATTCTGGAGAACAGAGATATCTACAGCGCTGTCTTCTCCATTTTGTGAAAAACTTGTTCTTGGTTACAGGACACTTCTTACTTTTCCTTTCAGAGTTGTTCTTGAAGAATGACAGGTTGTCTTCCCGACATGGCAATTCAAAGAGAATCCTTCCAAAAAAAATATCCAGACGACTCACAACAGACAGATGCATCAGTCTTTCTCGTTTCGGTGTTTCTGTTCACCTGGTTTGCCTCCTGTTTCCCTGCCGTGGCTCTTACCTTCTGAGATCTCGTTGTTTTCATCGGTGACACCGCTGTCTTGTCCCCTCTGGGACTGAACCACCTCAACACCTTGTCGCTGAGCTGGAAGAAATAACATAATGCATAAATCGATATTAACGAATGGTGGGAGAGGAGAGAAGAAACACAGTAACTTGGCCCAGATGTATATGAATCCATTAGAACAGACCAAAAAAAAATGCATGAATTTACTAAGCATTTAAGAGAGGGGGAAAAGTAAATCAGAATATGAGTGTATTTAAGCTTTTATGTAAGAAACAAGCCAAGTGGCAGTAGCAGAAAAACAACATCAAACCCTTACTTACTTTTATCAATTAGGCACAGTGTGATTAAAGTGTAGGTCCTGGTGAGCCTGAGGATGTCAGTGAACACTTATGTTTTCTGTTTTAATTGAATTTGGCTCCTCATTATTTTATTTTGGCCAACACTTCACTCAGTTGAACCCTTGTTTTAAGAGACTTGACTGCTGAACTACAACGACACCAGGCCCACCTTTAAGATCTGCTATTCACTTAGCTTGACTGCGAGTGCAGAGTTTTTACTATCCAGTGCTGCCGCTAAAGTAAACAGAAGCAATGATTGTAGTTGTTTGAATGTCAAACACCATCACCCACATTTGAAATTAGATTTCATAAGTGCTGAGTGCAGTGTTAAGTTCATTCAGTGGTGCAACAACAACAAAATAGTTTTCAGCACAGCAGATCATGCACTTGAGGACTGTATTATCATGGCATGTCTTTATTTTTAAAAGGCCTGATTTTCTAAAAGCTAATTCAAAAGGACTTTTCCACTCTGACAGGAATACATTTCCGAAAGACACAGCAACTCAGCACCTTTGGATTTCTGCGTTACAAATCCTGCTTAAAGGACTTACATCTAGTATTTCTTATTCCTGAACCAGTAGGACACGGAAATATCAGCAGGTTACTGAATGTCAGTGACTGAAACAAAGTAAACAACTCACTCGGCTTATTTTTGCATTCAGAACCACAGCAGTGAGCTGATGCATGCTGCTGTTGTTTGTGAATTCTTTCCGGCTTTGCTCAACTTGTCTTGCACTCCATCCTCCACCAACCACGCAGCTTAAATAACATTACCAAATCAACATCAGAGGTATCACTGAACGGTGGATGCCAGCATTAAGGCAGAACTTGCACACAGAGAGTACAGATCACTGAATCACATAGTACTACTGTGTTGCTTTCTACAGGTACAAACTTTAAAGCATATTGCTCTAGGGGCCACACCCTAATCAGTGATGTCACAGCAGGTATTCTGCCAATCACAGCTGATGAAAAGCACCCGCTGTCATATCACTGATTGAAGCCAGAAGTGCAGCTCCATGTCACATAGAGATCCGTTCAGCAGCAGTTCTCTGTCTTGTGTGATTCAAAGCGGCTGCCGCCATTTACATCACACTGTCTTGAGGTTGTTGCATTTAGTTTGCTGATTTTACATTAAAAACAACTTTAAATTACATGATGCTACTTCTGCAAACCTCCAATCTAAAGGGAGTCTGTTCCTTTCTGGAACAACTGACAGCATCAATCTTAACCCGCTTGTATCAGCCTTCAAAATCCCTCATCAGGGGAGTCATACCACTGAGGGTTGATGATTTGACTCAGTGAAAAGTCTCTTACCTTCATGTTTGGCCTGAAGAGGTTTGCTCTGCTTTCCTCCACTGACTGCAATTATCTTAAAGTTGTATTCTTTGGAGGGGTCAAAGTCCTGGATGAGCAGCTTTGCTTCGTGCTTCGATAACTGAACCTCCTTCTGCTCTCCACCTGTTCCAGGATAATAGAAGAACAAACACTCAGCAGCCGCAGTATGATGATTAGCGAGGAGACACGATTGCTGGTTTGAATCCTGGCCACGTAAGGGAATCATTTCTAAGATTCATTTGATTATTAATTTAATGGGAAGTAAATGCAAACACAATGGGGACTGTAAACAAACCAATGCCCTTCTGGCTTCGTTCCCAGCATGGTTTTTCATTTTAGAACAAGGTGTATTCTAAGGGTAAAGACACGACGCAAAGTGTGCCCCCGTTAATTTTCTATGAGACAAGAGCAAATCGATTTGCAAGCATTGTGGGATTCCCAGCAACGCAAAAAAATAGAGGGATTAAAAGTTCAAATGTATTTATCAACTATGAGGGCGAAATTCACCTGCCAGGTACAGTATTTTTCAAAAAAGTAGACAGCAAAAAAGCAATGCAGTGGTGGGACAGGAAGTTTAGTTTACCTGCTGTGCATCTATTGTGTTTTCTGAGATCCCTTTTTTCCCTGGCCGGCAGGATTACAGATACAAAAGAAAGCGTGCTGCTTGGCACAACGTCTGAGGGATTGGTAGGCATTAGCTCAGTCTGTAGTGACTTGACTTGGGAACTGGAAGGTTACCAGTTCGCGTCCAGCGCAGACCACTGCCGAAGGTGCGCCTAAGCCAGGACCGGAACCCCTAACTGTTACCCAATGCTCTTAATTATGATGGATTAATTGCAGTATAAGAAAAATAAGGCAGTGATTGGACCATTTAAGATTACAATATATTCAGCTCCCGGGCACTGCTGAGGTGGCACTGGCATCCCTCCAGCTACGAGTCCAACCCTCCGTTCCCACATAATGGACAAAGCTGCTTTATAGGTTTTTTTTTTTTTCAATTTCAACATGGAAAACAAATGAGAATGAATTCATCCTGGTAACTGATTGTAATGAAGGATGCGTCACTGTTTTTTTAAAATAGTTTTTAGACAACAATGAAAATCTAGGGCACAGAAGAATAAAATAGAAGGATGTTATCGGTACATTCATTTTTTGCTGCATCTCATCATGAGAATTTCTGTTCACAATAAAAAGAAAATAGACAAAATGCTTTTATCTTTGGAAACACAAACAGAAAGCTTGTGCATTTAAATTTATTCCATAGTTCAAACTTTTCATTGTCTTTTATTCTACCTTCCATTGCACCTTTCTCCTTGCAATTAAAATAGCTGCTTCAGGATAATTTACACTATCTGGCATAAACGTAACAATCCTTTGCAGAGATCACACAACTTCAGTAATACCCATGTAATTATGTTCACATAAAACCAATACAGGAGCTCACAACATCTGTTTCAGCAGCATAAAGATCTACATACTGCAAGCAAAGAACTTCAGACAGAAAAACGTTTTATTCCAGAAGGAGTGATTACACCTTCCCTCCTTCTACAAGAGACGCAGGAGATTGAAATACCGAAAGAAAGACAGTCACATGATAAGGTGAGGAGGTAAATACAAGCATTTTTAATTTGTAAATGTAAACGCAAAATTCTTAGTCACTTTAGATTTCAATAAAAAAAAAAAAAAAAATTGTAAACAGTATTTTGCATAAAGATAACACAACATCATCACGACCTGAATTTCTGACTAGACCTATTGGCAAACACATTTCACTAGAAAATAGTTTTTTGGTTATCCATTATTCAGCTACTTCCACACTCACAGAGCACTCAGTATACTGTAGAAATGACTCAAAAATGCGCTGGTGCCAAAATCAAATTGAGCAGCATGCAGGCATGACCTACAGTACTTTATTTCTTGAAGCACTTGTGTTCCTTTTGGCCATAAAGACAGTTTGACATCTGACTCACACTGAGGTTCAGACATACGTCTACAGGTGCATGAATCACTGTCTACTGTTCCTTAACTGCAACAAACCACTAAAAGGCTTTTGCAAATGCTTTTACAACTCTGGTCAGTGAACTGCTCTTTAACAAGGTATGGATTATTTCACTATATTATTATTATTATTATAATATATATATATATATATATATAGAGCCATAAATGACCTTCAACTGTGCACACCTACTACACACCTCTCTGTATTCTCAGATAACTCTCAAACTTCTCAAACTATTTCCAAATATGTGAAAATGTCTTCAGTTTGTTTTTTAAAAGTTGACGTGATTGCTTTAACTGCCCAGAAAGAAAAGAAAACGAACATTTAGAAGCCCTCTGGCATCACAAACTGAGCTGTGAAAGATTAACTTTATTAATGCCTGCGGTGCTGACAGCTCATCATAGCAGCAAAGACCAGAGGGACGACAAATAAGAACAAACAGTAAAAGGTATAAACCAAAGATATGAATACGAATGTAATAAGGAATATAAATAGAAATCTAATAATCAAATAAAAGAGATGTATTCAGCATCTAATCCTGCCAAATGTGTTTTACTGTCGTAGCAGCAGAGGGTTTGGCAGACGTCAGCAGTTTACAGATTGACTGAGAAGCGTAGGTTTCCGTTTCCTGGCTTAGAGAAAGAATCACCATGTCAACAGATATTGACTGAGAAGTCCAAGATCGACATATGCAAATTAATTTAAGAGTTTGTGATGAAAGAAAAGTGCTATTTGTGTTTCTTCTTTGCTTTTTTTTTTATATGATTGAATTTAATTTCGCCTCCTGCTCAATTCTTTTACTTCTGCTGCTGCTACAGAACAAACGTTCCATCTGGGATCAACAAATCTTCTTAAATTGTAAGTTATCAAAAGTTAAATTTCTTTATATAAAAATGATTGATTCAAAAATCTACTTTCCACCATCTGCTCCTGCAAAATGATTGTAATCAGAAAAGCCAGCACGCTATCACTGTTTTCAAAACAGAGATTAGTCCCTTAAACGCTTGAATGACAAACAGTATCTTCTTATCCAAGTGTTTATACAGTACGGCTAAATTAAATAATAAATCAGTTTGTCTTGGAAGTAAAACCTTTAATGTGCACGTCCTGTATGTTGCGTCTGTCTGTCTGAGTCATGCCTTGACTTCAACCAGGAAAAGAAAACCATCCTGCAGAGCTCTACAAAAACTCCCCGCTGTTAAAGAAAATTAACTACCGCTTCGTCACTGCTTTTCCACCTTCAATACACTCTGATACCAGTGGCCTACAGCGAGAAGATGATTGTCCCCGTCATTCACCTACCTCACTCTTCCCCAGAAGGCACGCAGCCATCCCTGCATCCAGTTATTCTCTCTATCCCCCCCCCCCTTTATTCAAAATTAAGCACTAGCCAAAGGCAGCATGTTGCAAAGCGAGCTGTGTGGGCATGTCTCAGAAATGAGGCCATCGTGCTTTGGTGAAAATGTCAAGCCGATAAAGGCAGTAAAGCTTTCTCTCACAAGTGAGGCTACGGCGCTCGTTACTGTTAAACTGACAACCGTTTAAATCATGTGACAAAAGACAAAGGCTTCCCAGTGGTTAAAGGGAATCCCTGCATTTACATGTCATGTAAAATGAACCAGAAACATTTTTGCAATCCTTTAACTTCGCCACCAGACAAGGAAACAAGAGGAACATGGTTTTGTTCTTTGACAGAAGATGCGGATGTTCAGATTTTGTCTGGATCTGTCATTCTCTACCTGCTATATCTGTATCCAACACCCCTCTTTCCATTCACTCTCTCTCTCTCCATGTCTCTCCAGCTCCATCCTTCATCCTGCCCTCTAGCATCTTCTCTCTTCTTATATTCCTGTGTCATTCCCTCCACCCATTCGATTCTCTCTCGTAGTGTCAGGGGACAGCTGCCTGTGCTTACTGCATCTTATCTGACATTTTCTCCATTACTGTGATCAAACAGACGGCCAAGCCATACCAAAAGCTACAGCTTTACTTCACCGCTGGCTGACAGCAGTACTCAAACTTCAGGCCACAATAGATTGCTGCATCAACAATGTAAAGTGGGTAAAACCTGGCAGGCCTGTAGTTTATACGGTTTATTAGCAACTGTGTGAACTTGTGTCTCTTAGAAATTTACATACACAAAGTGCTGATGGCTAACCTTGCTAACAATGGCTGGCCGTGCGAGGTTTTCCGACTTGCTAACTGGAACGCTGTCAACTTGGGTGTGACATCATTCCCAGCTCCGACCTCCAAGGTAATTGGAAACCAGCGTTAGTTTCAAGAAAAAAGAGCCAGCACACTGAATAGATGCTCCCAAAAATGCGATTTATTTGGTACAGTAACTATGTTTCAACATGATTCGTCCTCATCAGGAAATGTTAAAAATAGACTTCACCTGAGTCAAACCAGGTGGAATTCCCAGGTCCAGCCAATCAATTACATTTATGTGCATATTTGGGAGTCTCATCTTGTAATAGTGTACATAAATTGCCCTTTTATTGGCAATAAAAGGGCAATTTATGATAATACATTTTGATGTTATTCTTTGGCTCAACCTGGGATTTTTGAATCCGAAGTCTATTTATGGACCTCCTTGGTAACATGTTACCTGATTACCTGATGTCAAAGTGTCATTATTGAACTTAATAAATCTTTTTGGGACAATCTATTCTGAGGACTGGTGACCTTTGTCTCTAAAGATTGTTGATTCTTGAACACATTCAAGATCATGTTGGGAGGTGCATACAACATCCTGAAGCACCCAGTCAAAAACTAGCTCAAAAATCAACAGTCTCTGTTCAACTCAACTGAGTTTAGAGAGTGTTAGTTTTGTAATGCAATCCCTGGGGTATCAGACTGACACATTCAATCCCCCCGCTCTGCCTGGTCCTCTCCACACAACGCTCTCAACACTGATAGGCTATCGCGATTCAGTGTCGTGCGACTTCTTCGCTTGAAAATATTCAACTCACGCAAATTCCTTCGCGTTGCCTTCGCGTCGTTGGCACCGCCCCCTTCGCGCAGCTCGACAGGAAATCGTGGCTCTACGCGTCTTTGCATTGACTTTGTATGTAAACTCGCCGCCCCGAACGTTCGCTTCGCTTTTGGTCTGAAAGCACCATTAGAGGTGCAATGTGTAGTTGTAGACCACTAGTGAATCAATCCACCATAATGTTTGGGGCTTACGGATACACAATGCATTTTAGTAAGAAAGGCATTTAACCAAAAACTTTATTACTTACCCTCCTAAATGCATAACATGAATTGGGACCTGAAGTTCTTGTGAGTACAACATGAGTGACTTTGTACTGTAGTTGACACAGTTTGAATGGATCTCTGTGGAGAGGCCCTCAGTGGCTCCAAATGTTCGCATCACATCATTGTCAGTAGTTAGTTATGATTTAGTATGGAATTTGAAAATTACCTCAGCTTCCTTCCTTCCTGTCTTGGTGAGGAATGTTAAACCATCAAAAACAGTAACGTGTCTTTCTTATATTGTATAATCTTCCTTTGTTGTATGAAGGATCTAGTGTCTAGTGAGTAAAATTAATGCAAATTTCTTCTTATTTTCTCATCTTATACTTTATAAACATGAACAGTATCTGCACAAACCCACTTACGGGCCCCTACTGGGCCTCACAACTTACTCTGGGAATCTCTTTAACTGTCCTATAATTACAAGTCTTCAACAGAATGAATTCTTGAAGCTTTCCGTCAGTTTTCCCAACAGTAACAGGAGAAGAGGACCATTTTTACAGCAGTGCATGCAGCTGCACCTTTTCACACTGCAATAAAATCACTCTGATGTCTTTTTCAGTGGGACGAATACCCAGAACAGAAAGGAAAAATTAAATTAAAGACAAAATCCCGTGACTGTATTGTCAGTACGCCCATGGTAATCTACAGTATTCCTGACTAACAGGGTAGCAGCTCAAGCTGATTACAAACTGACTATTGAAACATTTCCTCATGATAAATGTGTTTCAGTCTTTACAGGTATTCATTCCTGTGCATCTACCTTCTCTGACAGAAATAAAAACCTGGGCAAACTAGGACTACAACTACACACTCATTCTCCAAGTCTATATCATGTGTTCTTCATCTCCTCTAATTATTCTTTCTGTATCCATTTATAAACTTGTTTATGCAATTGAGCATCACCCAAACTGAACCTAAATCACAAAGTGTTGCCATTTACTTGTCAGTACTGTGAAATGAAACAGAGTAGTGTTAAATTAGACCACACAAGTTTTATTATCCCTTAAAAAATCCATTGGGAACAACTATGAATGAATGCCTGTCACATCCCACTGAACGTGTTCAACAATTGTTGGTAGAACAACTTGCACCAAAACTAAAAATATTTACAGCATGAAACACCTGAAATACCTACAGGGCCTACATTTTTCAGATCTTTCAAAACAGTTTCCACTTGATTTTTTAGCAAGCAATTCAATATACTGAAAGATTTCTCCCCGTTTCTGTTAGTATGTTCTTAACCTTAATCCCAAAAATCATCTATGAGCTGGTGGAAGTTTTACGCTTAAATGACACTTAAATTTAACTGACACTTAAATTACAATGTTGTGTTTACTTCCAACACTGTGGGTCGACCCCACATAACATTCACTAATAGCTCCCCTGATGTCACATGATGCGCTCAATCAATTAATCACACTATAATTACAATAAAAAATTTCTAAATGAAGGTTATGGCTTTGCATCACACCCTTGAACAGTAAAAACGTCTGCAGTGCACCTGTTTTCACAAACAGCAATAAAAAAACTTGGCCACAGTTTTGAAACTGAGTAATACCCCTTGGAATAATAATCACAGAGCAGCTTATGAACTATATATACTGTAAGTTCACTTTATAACTATGATTACAGTCAACCTATGACATAATCTTAAGTATAATGTCTGTGTTGTTTAGAAAAGAATGCTGACAAAGAGAACAGCAGCCAACCATATTAAAACCAGGGCTGCTGCATTAAACCTTGTGCAATGTTGTTGAGACTGACAGTGATTGTGAAAGCCTACAAGGACATGTGGCATCAGTTTACACTCCATTTTATAACATACACATGGGTTAAACGTGGGCTGGCTAGCCCTTAAAATAATAAAAATTAAATGAATCCCATCTTCATAAAAGGTTTTAGTGTTCACTATTTGTTACCGTTTTAAAAAAGGATATGATTTAACTTCATTGTCACTTTAGAGGCTGCACTGTATCTGATTATACTGAAAGACTGTTACACCCCATTTACACCTGGTATTAAAATGCCATCTGTACCTGGATAAGGAAAAATGCATCTCACTGCAAAGTGTAAATATCTGCCTGACCACATCTGGAGGTAGTTTGACTCTCATCGTGTTCACACACTGCTGGTGTCCATACACAACATAACATTATAGCCTACAGATGTGTTTCTTAGTTAACATAAAATATAGCAAGCTAGAAGGCTGAAAAGAGACGTAGCTCGACTTATTAAGCATCTCTTCTGTGCCATGAAACTGACCTGCTGTTAACAAGGCAATTAATGTATCTGGCGAGTAGCTTACACGCCGGTACTGCAACACACCAGCAAACTGACACAATATTTTTACATATGTATTTATATATTTTATATATGTACTGCATTTGTTGAATTTATCATAGGAAACAAATAATTAAGACAAGGTTATAAAGTTTGCCCTCACTAACAACTATTAAAACTATGTGTTTTTAATTAACTGAGTCAGTCACGCTGCAAAATAACTGCCATGCCGATTAACAAGTCAGGCTACGTTCAACATTGACATGCTGAGCCTTGCCACACCAACATTCAATGGGCTTAAGTATTTTAACAAGCTTGCTGAAGCCTTCATCAATAAATCCAAAAGTGTCTGCAACAATCAACCACCGCTTTCCACAGTGTGCACCTGTTATATCAGATCCTGAGTGTGGCTACGTGTCTCTTTATCTGCACAGTGACTTACGAACCAGCAGGCAGGTGAAACCCACATAAAAAAGGTTGATTTGTTCTCCCTGAAGGGAAGAGGTCTGACTACCGTGCTCCTCTGTGCATAACTATAATTTCTGTCCCACGAGCAAATGACAAACAGCATACAGTTGATTTGTGACCTGACGGAAACTGAATCCACCTGCATTCTGTTTGTCGTTTCACAAAATGTCCTTTCATGTCGTCTGGGTACCGCATTGGTACAACTTTTAAAAATAAGTGCTGAGAAAGGCTCTTCTTTAATAATGCACCATCACTAATAATAATTACTGCTGAGGGGCCCTTGAGCAAGGCAATAAGCAACAATCCATCACAGAGGCCGTACTGCTCAGCTTTCCAGGTGTGAATGGGGTACACCAGGCACGACTGTACAGGAGAAGACTGAATTCCTCGTCACATTTCCCTGGATAAATCAAGTTTAGACTAGAAGGTTTCTGCAGGGAGCAAATCTCCATCAGCTCTGAACAATCCTCCAATTCGCCAAGCTGAAGCCTCAAACCACACAGTTTTGTAATTTCCTCGTCTTCTAATCTTTTTTTTAAGCTTGGTTTTTTTTTACGAATGAATCATTGATGAAGCAGGGATGTGAAACGGGGTGTGTATTTTTGCCTAGATTTCTGTCAGCTCTCAGTACAAAGACGTCATTCACACTTGCCAAATTGGATAAAATATTAATAGAGTGAAGGAAAAAACTGTCTAGTTCTAATATTGGAGCAAAGCTCAGCTTCTATTGAATTTATTTCACCTTCACTTTGGGAGCACCTGGCGTATATTTGACGTAAAGTCCCATTTATTCTTTTGCAGAATACTCATCACACATCCTACATCTGGATCCTCATGGAAATCTTAACAGATCCTAATGTTTAAACCAAATGACAACTAAATCAGTTTGTAAAATATTGAGAACTCTAACTACAAAACAGGAACTGCCATCCCTCTATCTTAAAGCTGAAGGTATCGTGATAAAAGATCCGCTCAAGCAAAAACACAGCTGAAATACAGACATACTGTAAGCATCCACGTCAGTGCCGCATCTTACCTGGCCGTGTGGTGTAAATGACCTTGTAGCTTTCAAACTCTCCTTTTGGCTCTTTCCAAGACACGTGTAGTTTGGTGGGGCTCAGGATTTTGGCACGAAATCTCCGCGGCGATGAAACTAGACAAGAAACAACAAGATAAACAGCGTTACACAATAACAGACTGCAATATACTGTAAATATATGAATGAATGAATAAAAGATCCTGGTCATGCACCATCCATTCCTCCAATATGTTTATTTAAGTATTATTAAGTAAACAACTTCTGTCATCAGTGTGTATTAGTGGATTACATCCATAACAATGAATGGAGTTCAATTTTGTTCAGTCATAGTTGATAATAAAATTAATTTAGATTTTTTTTTAACACTTTGATGTCTTCTTTTCAACACCACCTGTATTAATAACACCACAGGTTGTGTCAAACTGCTGCTATTAACAGATGTTGTGCTTAAAAGTGACAAAAATGTCAATTTAACTAATCACAAACAGTATCACTGCTCAGGATGTTTTACAGGTTTCCTTCTGTTTTACTTCTGCATGGTTGCTCATACGCTAAGCACACAACACAACTGTGACTGAGTTAAGTTAAACTGAACTCCCTTCAGAGTTATGGCGGCGTAGAGGCACTCGCTCCATCTGTGTTATTAAACAGTTAGGAAAGTTTTTTCTTTTTTTTTTTTTTTTAAAGGATAAACTGTATCTCATCCAAGCGGGAGGATACATATCAGAGAGATTAGCTTGCACAGATGTCACATTAAAAAGCAAAATCCCACTCTCCTCCTCGTCCTCATCCTCCTCTTCCTCCTGTATTGATGAGCCCACTTTGTGCCCCTCTATCTCTCTCTGTGGGGATAGACAGGTCTTCTTCTGTGTTCCACTTACCATCAGCATCAAAGCCTCTCATCCTGATTAGTTGTTGGCCCTGTCAGCCGCCTAGAGGCCTACCCCCCACTTTTCTCTCTGTATCCTTCCCTTATATTAATTTTCTCACTCTTACACTCTCTCCCCACCTCCATCGCCTCATCTGTCCCTCTGTCTTACTCTTTCTATCTGATCCCTCCCTGTCCTGATCTCATTTTCTTTCCTTTCTTGTCTTTCTGCGTGTCTGTGCTTTGAAATTGCCGTCAGGGGTAAGAAGAGGATGAGAAAAAGGAGTGAATGTGACTTCCTTTTAACTGCAAGGAGAAAAAAGAACAAAGGGCACCAAAGGGAAAGGCACTGGAATAGCATCTGTTTACTATTCCTCTCCTGTCCGAAGCAGGAGTATTTAGATGTACAACACAGAGTGACTAGATCCACTGAGCTGCACAATATCCAAATACACTTTACAATGGCCTCAACGTGCATATAAATCCTTAGAAAAGTCAAAAACACTGTGTCAGCGAAACTTTATGTACACAACTGTACACAAGAGTATGATCATTCTTTCACTAGGCTCCTACGCGCTGTTTATTTTTACATTAAGACACAGGTTAAAACACTGGAATAAGGCCATTGTAAAGCACTTCAATGCCAAAAACCACATTTCCGGGTCAACAGCCACAATACCCCATCATTTTTACACCGGCAGAGCCAAATCCCAGATAATAAATATGTGTCTAGAAGAAACACATTCCCCGGTCTAATTTAGTTAACTATAAAAAAGGATGTGGAAAATAAAATATGAAACCCACAAACTCGCTCCTGTGTTTGTGTCCTCATTATGAGGTGAGCCATCTGCTGCCGCCGACTTCTTTAAATACCTACACCGTGATTGACGCCTGGTAGAGCTCTGATGCTCTGGAGCACAATAAACAAGAGGCTTAAAGGGATGGTTCAACAGCAAAACATATCGACTATGGAAAATGCACCTTTTAGAAGGATTTTTCTTTATTGCTGTGTGTCTGTTTGTCCATATGACACATGGTAATGTGTAATAACAATATGTATAGATATTTAAACAGTATCAGATTAGATATTTTTGTAATGTGCCTCCCAAGGTGAAAAGACAGCTACAGCATATTGAAGAAAAAGTGGCTGGTTTTTTTGGCTTTTCTGAACTGATTTATCCACTTCCCTGCAGCTTTATCAACAATACAGGATTTAGTTGAGCTGATAAGATCTATCACCAAACACCTTAGCAGCATTTTGTGTGAACCGCCTCTTTATGCATGTCATTATCTGCAGAAAACTACTCATGTAGGTATGCAAAGAATCTTGAGTTCAGCACAGGAAGGATAATCCTGATTTCAATGGAGAGAATGTGAAGCCGGCGCATTCAACAGCAGGCAAATATATTTATATACAAACACATATAAGGAATACTGTACCAATTATCTCACCAACCTGGGGATGAGAATGAGGGCTGCTTGGGATTTCGGCTCAGGGTTTAGCTCTCTGTCTCGGAAACAAAAGGACATTCTCTCGTCTGGAGAGAGCTGCTCAAATCCCGAATGATTCGAGAAGCAGATTTCGCACTTCTCTCTTTGTAGTGTTGTTGAAATGTGTTGATTGTGTGTGTGTGTGTTGTGTGTACCTGTGTGAGTGCACATGCATGTGAACGCATGAATTATGTATGTTTGTCCACAACTGGAGGCAAGTGTATTCTTGTGTATGCACATTAGAATCTCAGTGAATCTTATTCCATGTAGCTTTGGCGGTTGTTTTTTCACTCATGCCTCTTAGCAAAACCTGCCGGTTCCTTTGCAGCACCCCACACACACACACACACACACACACACACACACACACTCACTCGCTGAAAGCCATGGATCTTCTCTGTGAGAATGTATTCTCACGCAGAGTAAAGTATTGGATGCTGAGCAAACAGCCTGGTAAAGACAAAAGGCCTCGCCTGTAGAGATGAGAACTTAATTCCCATCTATTTTTCATGGAGAATCTTGTGCAAACAGCAGAGCCGACTGCTGTCGAGGGTTGGAGAGATGTCCGTCACACCCACCAGGAGTTGTGCAGCAAATCAGACGGGCAAAGTTTTGAGTGCATTTTAAATAATTGGAGCAGGAGAATCCAGGGGACATTATTTGGTGAATGGACAGTGCTGAGCTGAGCATATGGAACGGTAAAACTCTTCTCTGTGAGTAGGAAGCTTTTAGTTTGCAAACATGTCTTTTATAGAAGACTTTAATACCCGTGCTGTCATTAGCAAACTCTCTTAAAGCTGCTACACAGAGCATTAAAACATCAGTGAATCATTATCATATTAAATTTCAGACCAACATGTTACTACACTGCACACTGATACAGGGCACTGTCCTTCCAGAGGAAACTAGAGCTAAAGCTTTAAGAGTTTCTGGTAAGGGAGGATGTAAACAGGATTCTAACATGGTTGTCATTTTCATGTCAAAGTTTTGTGTGCTTTAGGGACCCAATTATTTTTCTATTTCATGGACTATTAATTTACACTTCTATCCCCGCAGCTTCTGATTATATTAACTGCAATGTCAGTATTTGTCACCTAGAAAAAGTACCACTAAATGACTGACATTTGATTCCACATCCCCTCCAGGTTCACAAACCTGCACTTCTTCTTTTATTTCTGCAGGCAAAAAAAAAATAAGAAGCCTCAACAAAGCCTGAGCTAACCCCCCCAAGTTATTTCTTCACCTTTCACCTTTTAAATAGGGATTTCATGCCTAGAGTTGGGTTAGGGAGTAATTTAGGACATAACAAAGTAATTACTTAATGAAAGTCATATCTTATTCCACAAGGTAACTTTGTAAAGAGAAAGGTTAAACGCCAAAATAAAGAAGAAAGTTTCTTTACATCTCAAAGGTAGTGCTCATCGATCAGCTGGAAGTCTATTTGTCTATCTGTCAGCTTTTCATTTTATTTGCCATTTTGCTGAAGGACTTCTCACTGTGCCTGACTCATCTGAAACTAACAAAGAGCAAAGTGGAGTTTCTCAGTGGAAGCTCTCCAAGCTGATCGTAACTCCTCATTTCCTGCTGGGTCACCGATGTAGCCGTGGCTAGCACACTAGGCCTCTTCACTGAGGAATGCTGTGATTGAATTCAGGTTCCTCGCACTCTGGCCAAAACTAGCGTCCGTATATACCATGAAAGTCACACGAGCACTGAGCTTTTTCAGCGAGCTGTGTTTAAATGGCAACCTTAACAACCACACTGAGAAAAACAAAGCAGGGCCTAATTTTAATGGTATCCACAAACCCAAATTTTACAGAAGTATAGAAAGATATTGATTTTAAAAACCGAGTTGGAAAAACGTCAGAGTTAAAGTTGTATTACCCAGTATGGGCCAAAACACACTGAAGCTATGAAACTTAAATTATATAGTCATACTGACAAGCATTCCCTCTGTGTTAAGCTTTAACTCTATTTAAAATATTACATAATGGGATAAGAGCATGTAGATACAGTGAACTATATAGTAGACCAAAAATCAAAATTCAGAACACCAATATCACTAAGCAGCTGACAAAAGGGTAAGTCCTCACTGACTGAAAGGAGTGTATAGTATGGTATAGTTGTCCAGGTTAGCTAATTAGCTTGTATGCTGACCTTTCAAACCCCTACTCTGCCATTATGGTATGGCACACAGCCCATCTACTGACTTTTGGTTGTGGCACCATAACAGCAGGCTTTGGTTCTCCACCGCAGTACTGAGCAGGTTTAGCCCTGTTTCACGTTCAGCACTGCCAAAAAAAACCTTTGAAAGTTGGCAGAGGCTAAATGTGTTTGTGTGCAGCATAAGTACATAACTGTGCTCATCAATCTTTTGGTGTGTTCCTCTTTTTTCTTTTTTGAAAACAGACACAAAACTATATCTTAGATGCATGTTCAGGTTTTCTGTATAAGGTGAAAACTATAAGGTCAGCACTGCTAATTTAAGACACATAATGAATATCAGTCCATCATTTGTATTCCTAGAGAGGTGTACTTGGTTTAAAAGGAGTGCATAAAACAGTTAATGATGATAATGGTATTAAGAAGGATCATCTCTCTTTGCTAATGAGGTAATGACTGAGGTTATGTGTTAATTGATGAATAAGTTAAATGAGTTTAATAGAGTAAGAGAGGAGCAAACATAATGACATGAAGAGCTCTTGTCTTACAGACTGTGAGGCGTTACCAGTAAAACAAATGCAACTTTACAAATGCTGTAAAGTTAACAGATGTATAGGAGCAAAAGAGCAGTTGATTATTTAAGCAAATTAAATTTCAAAATTCAGATTGGGGATAAGTGATTTAAAATCTGTAACCTGAGTTACACAGAAATCTGTTATTAGACTGCCTCTTGAACACTCCTCCTAAATAAATAAGTTGACCACATGTGCGCTTTAATTACAGAGTTAAAAGAATGTGCCACAGTCAACCAGTTTGTCTAGCAGATGGTAAAACATGTTTTCTTATGTTGTTTTTTTTGGCATCATTGCTTTTCCCTTTGAGACAGACACATGTGGGAAAAAGCTCATTAAAAGGATAAATTAAATTAAAAGAAAATACTTTAAAAGAAAAGTAAATTAATTTGGCGCAAAGCTGCACATCAAAT
The DNA here is from genome assembly GCF_021292245.1 of Micropterus dolomieu. NCBI lineage: Eukaryota > Metazoa > Chordata > Actinopteri > Centrarchiformes > Centrarchidae > Micropterus > Micropterus dolomieu. Next base: position 522,159 of record NC_060158.1, on the reverse strand, counting down.
TTACAACATAGTGGAATTCAGAATTTAGCCTGCTGATTAAAACAGTGAGTGAAAACGATGATACCTGCATTTCCACAACAGGGCCACACTGAGGTTTACCAAACCAGCAATGAGCTTACAATCTTTATCATAATGCTGAAAGCAGATAAGCCGTGAATGATTTCTAGCCCTGTCTGGCACCATTGTGAAATTCATTTTTCAAGTAAATTAGGAAAATAGTCTGTTCATGGGCTTGTCTGGTCCTGATATGGGAAGACCTTGGAAGCCCTGTTTGGTTCTATGCTAGAACACCTTGTTTGGCCTCCAGGATGCCAAAATGTTTTGAAAATAACAGTCCTCATGGAAACAACCCCTAAAAATATAGGTTACAGAGAGGAAACGTTTGGCCCTATGGGAATTTCTAGTATTTCCATTTGGCACCAATGTAGAAACCCCAGTTATCTTAGTTTAGGGACATCATCAGCTAGCCCAGTTTATAGCTCCACATGGTGCCAATGTGGAAAGGAAAGTCCTAACAGCATAGCACTGGGTTTGAAATCTTTGCTTGCCCTGTGGGGTACCAATAGGAAACACCATGATTAGCCTTGTTCGCCCTTTTATTAAAAGCCTGTATTTGGTCACGTGTACATGTGTGGTAACATCCCGTATTGGCCTTGTTGGCCCCGTTGGCCCTTGAGTGGAAAGCAGGCTAGTGGAGGTACTTACCTTGGCCCCGCGCTGGCTGAGGGAAAAGACAGACGAGTACGAAGCCAAGCAGGCAGAGGCTCAGGTTGACTGAGAACTGCATCCTGGTAGCAGCAGACAGGAGGACACAACACACCTGATGTAGAGGGAGGAGGAAAGGGAGGAAACACAGAATAGACAGAGGGAGCAGGAAAAGAGAGGTGAGGAAGGAGTAAAAAAGGAAAAGGAATGGGACAGGAAAGATGAGACAAGGAAAGCCAGAGAGGACGGAGGTGAAGGGAGGAGATGAGCAGAAGAGGGTGACAAAAAGGGAATGTGTGATGGGAGCATGGAGGAGAGAGGAGGACAGAGAGAGGTTAGAGTAGCAAGGGGATTGAAGAGGTAGAGGGAGAGAAGGGCAGGAGGAGGAGTGAGATGAAGGGATTTCAACAGTGTAAAAAAGGACTTACATTCTCCATATGGCACTTTATAATGTCATCCTAAATTACGTTGCAATATTAAGGCCCTTATGTTTGAGTCGACTGTTCAAGGTCATGCAGTTACAGACAAACCTTACATTTGTTATATTTCTTACATTGCTGTAAATATATAAAATAAGCAGGTGCTTTCATTAAGTACGCAGGGATGGATTTGTAAAAACGTTTCAAATATTGGTGAATGGAGAGATGAATAGACATTTATCTCTAGAGGGAAAGCCAACCCAAGCTGCTGTATAGACTGACAAGTTAACTTACATCACAGAGTTTTTGAATACCCAGGCCCTCACATTAAATCTCTTTCAAACTGATTTCAGATTGGTTTACGCTTTGAAATTAACCTTCTTGGATTAAACTACAAAAAATAATGTTTTGTTACTTATTTGAGCCACCCTCCTTTGTATGTATAAAGTATGTTATTATAATGACACTTCATTTATTGTCATACCTGGATGTTAACAAAGTATGTGTGGATCATAATAAAGCATGTAAGCATAAGTACTGACTGTAAGAACATCAGTAAATGAGTAAAAGCAGTATTATCATGGTCACATACACAGGCTGCATCCAACAATAATAAATAATGTGCATTACTCCCTGCAGAAGGCTGATGTAGTAGGGAGTAGCACAGCTGTCGGATGTAAATGCTCTGTTAATACTAGTCAAAGAAACAATACATACGACATTGATAAAAACTGAAGATGTGTTTTTATTAACTGGAGGGAATTGCATTATCATTAGCAACACCTGCATCAGACTCTGTATCCGTAAGCATTTGGATAACACCCCTCTTTTGTTTCTAAATACTGCTACAGTCAACTTTTATTTTCAGGCAATTTTCAATAATTTATTGATATTACTGACTATTTCGACTTGGCATTTTCTCAATGTCAATGTTGAGGCAAGCTATGCTTATGGTAATAAAAACAGAGTTAGGATTATAGGTCTGTTGAGAGCAGCCCTTCCTCAGTAAAAAATCACTACAATATCCATTAAATATTCCCTCAGGGACTTACAGCCTGGCATAGTGAGTTTATGGTGACATTAAAACACCTGGCTATTTTATTTCCAATTCTTACAATAAACCTGTAGAGTGTCAGTTCCTATATAGTTTAGAGCCCCGTTGTTAAGCTGTTGCATGCTTCTAACTTTCATTATGGTATCACTTAATATGCTTCAGGGTTATTTCTTTGCATCTACCGAATCATTCACTCTCACTCTGAAGGTAGTGTACAGCATCGATTGGTGCACACTCCAATAACGCACAGCCACCCGATGCTGAGAGAAAATATATAACCACTTTAATTTGAACGTAAATAAAAGCAGCTGAAGTTTTCCTTAATTGAAATGGGCACAGGTGAGATCTGCACGGTGCGCCATCAGCAGCACATCTACGCGTGCAGCTGGATGAGGTGGAGATCTAAAGGTCCGCGGACCTGAAAGCTCGTTTTGCAGATGTGTGCAGTGTGTTAATAAAGAGCAGCTGTACCTTCTCAGATCATATGTTTCCAGGCTCCGCAGCTCTCCTCCAGACAGCTGTATGAGGCGCTCACTACTACTCCCCAAAGCGACTCTGATCCACTCTCACAAACTCCCCGCTGCCAGTCGACCTGGAGACAAGTTACACAGAATGATATAAGACACTACCGGTCAAAAGTTTCAAAATAAAATCCCTGCGGACTACTACATTTTAGAAGAGTGCAGTGATGGTCAAACCCCAAATGTTCTTGTCTTCGCTATTTCAACCACAATTTTTTGCTTTTGCTGTCACACAGATTGTCAGCCGTTTTTAGAACTAGTGTTATCATTATTACCATTACTATTATACCCATTTGAAATGTGTTAAAACTACAAAACACGACTTTTACCAATGCAGCGCCTTCTTCCCATATTAAGAAATATAAGATTATTGGTGATACTCCAGCTGTAAGGTTTAACGTTAAGCTACTGACGTTAATTCTGTTATATAGTCTCTTCTGTCATTTGGCAACTTCACAAACATGACTATCAACTAATCCAACATGTTATCTTAAACGTACAACAAACGTTTATTGTTTTCTTGCCTGGGAAAGAAACGTTTCTTGCTTGCTGGGAGGGAAGTTGAGGGTAACGTCAGGTGGGCTAATGTTTGTAACTTCTAGTTAGCTCGCTTAGTTTTTAACGGTTTTTAAAACGTTAGCAGACTGTCAGCAAAAATGTATCTTTCAGACTTGTATTATACTTAATAAAATTAATATTTTATTATTACTAAACCCGTTTGATATATGGAATAAACTATAAAACTTCAATTTACCCAATGCTGGAGCCATTTTCCATATTAAGATTTATAAGTTATAACGATTATTGGTCACATTCCGCCTGTAAGGTTCAAGTTAAGCCGCTAAATTAATAACGTACATTCTCTTCAGTCATTAGGCAACTTTACAAATATGAAAATCAACTAATCCAACATATAAATATAACGTTACAAGAAACGTTTCTTCTTTTCTTGGTTGGGAAAGAAAATATTTTGCTTGCTGGGGGAAAGTTAGGGCTAACGTTAGGTTAGCCAAGCTAGCTAACGTTTTGCTGCTAGCTTAAACGAACCGTCTGACAGTTAGCTGGCTAGCTTTTATGTTGCTAGCCTTTTAGCCATCTAAGTATGTAAAAAAAAATAAATAAAACGCCTTCTGACCTCCAAACATCGTCACATCTTTAAGGTTTTAAAAGAAAAAAGCTGCTCACAGCCAAAATCCCTATTTTCCGACGTTTAACTGCTGTTTAACTCCAAACTGACAGTTTATTTTAGACACGCCCACTTCGAATTACGCGTTTAGCCCCTCCCACTTCAGTTTCCCCCAACCAATCACATCCTTCCTGCCTTATAACACTTCGCGTTTATCGATTTACTTTAATTTAAAGGGGCTTTATTGGCATAAATGTTTTTTTTTTTCTCTTAATTTGAAGGCAATATTCCCTTACTTCCTGTCTCTCTGTGGCTGTCTCTGGCGAGCTTAACTGAGCAGTTTCTGTAGGTCGCTTCTCAGTTGAGACTTGCAGCGGACTGATGGGTGTTTCCTGCTTCAGTCACCATCCACCCCTGCAGCTATTCATTCCTTTTACCTAGATTAATGCGAGGCGAGGCAGCAGAAAAATGTGTTTTAGGCAGCCTAAGCGGGTGTGGAGTGTATTTTTCTGACCCCTGGCTTTATGCTGTAGCCTATTGTATAGCTCCTCAGGGGCTCCTTTTGATATGTCCTCTCTCTGTTCTGGGCAGGTGGCCATGGTGTAAAAACTAAAAGTCAGTAAAAACAGTAAAGTTAGTGTTTTGATCTGTTCATTTCAACATGCAAATGTGTCCCGAATAAAACCAGAATAAGCCTGTTCATTTTCAAGCAAAAATATATAAATGTATGTGTCCTGTAGCAACATAGTAATGTCCACACAGAGCTGCAGCTCTGGATGTGCAGGTGTCCTTATCTTTGAGATAGCACATGACCTTGAATGAATAATGGGCTTCTGTCTGCTGAAGGTTGAGACACTCCGTTTCTGTGTAACTCAGTTATTATGGGTTTGTTTGCTGACCATGTAGCCTTTGACAAACAGACTTGGAGGTCTCTGAAGTCTCTTGCATTATCATAATCATGAATATTTAACAGTTAAATTCTATCTGTTCTCTTCAGACTTTGAGTTCAGACAAATCTGCAGCTTGAATAAACAGTTTGTCATCATGAGTTTTCTTCAAGTTCATGTGATTGTATATTTTGTTTTCAGTGCATGCTAGTTAAACTCAGATTGACAAAACTAAAAGGTGGTTAATTTAATTGACATTAAAATAAATACAGTAGCATGAAACTATGCAGATTCAGTGTCAGAAAAACGATGAATAAAGAACGTTCTGAACCTAATTTTTACTAAAATGAGCTCTGGTGAAAATACTATGACAAAAAGCAGTAAAACGTATCACTGTTTTTATAAAGGTTTTTAAATCAGATTTACAAGGTTTTCCATGGTGAAAAGGACGATTTTAAAAGCACTGTTAAAACAACAACAAAATCACCAATAAAAGAGCCTGGACACTAAACAAATGAAAACCTTGCTGTTTCTGGCATGAAAGCAAATCACATATTATGGGCAGTTGCTGAACTTATGACTCACCTCGAATTCTCTACTCTAAAAATGGCTAAACAAGTTTGCATTTAGGAAAATTGAAAAGGAAAATTAACAGCGCATTTGGAAATACTGATTCATAGTCATACTGATAGTGGACATAGTGTTTTGCAATCAAACCCTTTGTTTGTGAATGTAAACAAAGTGTCTTCTCCCGCGTTAATAAACCAGAGAGCTGAGGCTTTATTATGTGACTGGAAGACTACAAATTAACTGACTAAATTGGAAGATTCAAATGAACTCAGCTTCTGTTTCTGTTGAAAATATGACCCTTTTCACCAGCAGATTATCTCAGGTAGGTTTACACTCAAAACAAATGCCTTGATTGTGATTGAATAGAAAATAATGATGGCGTGAGATAGCTGCATGGAGCAGTATGAAAAACCTGAATAAAATGCAAGGATGGTGACCCATCTTTCTCTCATTCTAAGAACTGAATATCTCAAACTTTATCCTAAATCCTAAAATACATTTTCACCTAGCTTTGTAGCCTTTAAGTGTTCTGACATGAACCATTTTTTAAAAAGCTGACATGTATTGGGTTATATAAGACATCTAAAAGAGTGTTTATTTCTTATTTCTTTAGTACTGAAGGTAGGATGGGGCATCCTGCCAAAAGGAGATACCGCTCCACTGAATTCAGTTAAATTCACAACACTTCATAAAGTCAGACAGATCCTTCCAAATGTTAAGGTGACCATAAATGTCTTATTCTCTCTTTCATCTTTACTGCATTTTGTAGGTTTTATGTTTGCTGTCAACACAGTGTGCAGCCTCTGCTTGAAGGAGTTTAGGTAGATATTTACGCATAGGTACAGTAGGTGTTTCTTGGTTTTACCAGTAGGAGACAGTACAATAAGTGATTAGTGGTCTCCTTAGCTTCACAAACTCTGGCAACAAGAGTCAAGAACTCTGCCGATTTTCCATTTACCTACCTTCTATATAGGAGGAACTATGTGTCAGGAACTATATCTCATATATAAAACATGTTTTTCTTAAAACAAAAAGTGAACAAGATACTGTATCCAATTCAACATGTTAACAGTCTGTCTCCGTTTGCGACTCCTTGGGTAATGTTTCAACAATCTGTTGATCTGAAACATGATTCTTAGTGATCTTATGTTTTGTTATGTCTCGGTGCACATCGATGAGTTGAATCTTCCATGGTTTTGCAGCACAGAATTATCAAAACAATTTTAAAAATGTAGCTATTTTCTGTCTTACTCAGAGTCAGATGAGATGATAAATATCCGTTTAATCTCTGTGTGTCCGGTAAAGAGAGAGTTTCCTGATACGCTTGGCAAATAGTTTAGCACATAGACCGAATATAAGGATAAACTGTTCACCCATCTCTGTCAAAACTCTTAAAAAGTACGACACAAAGCTGTCAGTTTGTTATTTATTCAGGCAAAAATACAGACATACCGCAAATGATTTTGGTTTCATAACAACAGTTTTTCACCATCAGTGATGTTTTTGTTCCCAAACTAACTTTGATATTATTTGGCTATTTGGTGCTGTTCTTTTTAACATTGTGTCTTTTGGCTTTACCCCTTAGGGCATATTGAATGACAGCCATGTCTAAAAGGAAATATTACTTACATCTAAACATCAGACTCGATGTTGTATGTGATCAAAGAAGCAGAGAGTTTGGGCGGGTCAAAGGTTAACTGCATGCTTCATATTTAGTCAGATTCCTAACTGGAGGCTGTCCAGTGCGACCACAGTCTTGCTTAATTCATCTCAATTCAAGAGTATTTTTGTGGGCTCCTGTTTTTCCACATCAAGTTTGTTTCCTACTGGTTTTTTTGGGATTCAACACACTCACTGCAGCAACCACTTGTTTACATTTCATTTATCAAGCCGTCCACCACAATCAAAGCACAGCAAGACGATGTTGGCGTTGATGTTAGAACGACCAAAATCATTCTTGAAACACAGTTATGCAACTGCACCATTTCATCTCTGTTATCTCACGTTGTCAACACCACTGTCATGATTCAAGTGGCTAGAAGATTGAACGTCTTGTCAGCAATGTCTTGAATGTTAATTTTTTTTCTGGGATACATTTTCTGCAGGCGGCTTGCTTTCTTTTTATTTTATTCACTTTTTGAACTTAGTTTAAACAGGGTGGTGTCTTGAAATAAAATGTTTGATTAATTCCTAACCAAAATGGCAACATAGTTCACCTTTCTGACTGACACATCACATCATTACCCACCATGACCACAGAAAAAAAGAGCCACAAGTCAAAGATATTCTGTGTAAGAATCATCACAGTCTTTAGTTGCAACTGATTTGCATGATGATCCATGTCTCAGCTGTGTCAAGGCTTAAAAACCCTCTTTTAACCTTCCCCCGTCCGTTCATTTGCATTTTCTCTTCATTATAACAGTGAATTTAATAAGTTAAATCAATAATAGATCAAAGCTTTGACCTTCCTAGAAACCACAAGAAGAATCCTGATAGTTTCCATAAGATTAAAAAAACATTAGAAATTATTACAGCTCATTAGGTCCATCACATAATGGTTTGTAGTAAGTTTCTGGATTTATCTAATTTCATCATGAGCTGCATTTGTTATACAGGTCTGCAACACCTTATAGTGGTTTCCATTTAAAGCTGAATATACAAGCTGTTTGTTATTGTTTTTTTCCCCTTATAACATAAACTGGTTTCTTGATTTTTATGTTTTGTCATGGTTTCTAATCATTTCCATCATTTGTTGCAGTGGTGTCCAGTGTAGTCAGTGAAAGATAGCTAATGGCAGCTTTATCTTATGGTTTCCTTCACAGTGTGCGATGGCTTGCACTGGTTTCTGTGGTGTTTCTAAAGGTTTATGACGGCATGTCATACATAACACTGTAGTCTATGAAGGCTTCTACTGCTGTGTATAATAGTGTCTCATGGTGTGTGATGGTTTCTTATGGCTTCTATTGTTAGATGTTATGGTTATTAATACTCTAGCTTCTAGTGATTTCCATAGCTGTGTGTAATGGTGTCTTTTGCACTGCCTTAATGAAATTCATGCCACATATTCCTCTGTTTGGTTTCCATAAAAGCCTGCATGTATACATTGGGGACAGGAGATCTGCAACATAGCAAGAAAATCCTCATTACATTGTTGCACAGGCTAATGGTGAGCTTTTCCACAGTTGGTCTACTTCTCTGTTTTTGTTGAATGCGTCTCAACAAGAACAGAGCCAAAAGCCACTCGCCTGGAATTCTCTAATATCCCCTGGAATTTTCAGGAACGCCGTCCTGTCCTAGTTATTATCACAGCGAGGAGAGCAGAGGATGTGCTCATGACAGAAGCACTGGAGAAAGTGTGAGCTGGGATTAGTGAGGAGTAAAACCTCCCCCAGCGACTACTGTTGATCAGCTCATGAAGCTAAACTGAAGAGAAGTATTACAGCCTGATTGTGAAACACTACACACTGCACTATAACCCCTCATCCTTCGGCTCCCGCAATTTATGTTCTTAAACCTTCATAATGACCCGGTGTCTCTGTGAACTTTGACCTTTTTTATGAACTTGGTTTAAACCGTCAATCACAGGGAGGATTCCCTGTGTTGACAAGAAAGAATGTAAGTAATGTCAGTTCCTTCTCTGGAAGTATTTCATAGATGGAAAGTTGCAGGAGAAAGCCAGTTTCAGCAGTACAGCACCTACCCAAAGATTTAACAATAAAAAAATCATATCAATTAATATTTTTATGTCCTCATTTCACAAAACAAACATCCATTGATATCAACTCTTGCAGCCTTTCTTTCTACCTTTTACCTTCTGCTGGTGTTGTGTGTCACTGTGGCACATCACTCTGTAAATTAACAATAAAGGCTGGTGTAATAAATATTTTTATAACAATGAATCAAATGAATCACATGGGTACGAACTGTGTTGCTCGTGGTGATGAACCTACAGATATTTATTATCAGACTCAGTTCCTCTCAGCAATATGGAGCGTTTTCAGTATGTTTCAGCTCATTGTCTGCAGTTATACTGTTTTAGTTAACTGCATCCAAGAACTTAAACGGTTATAGGATGTCAACGTTGTGTTTACAGCTTGCTTCTGCCGCACCCAATTGGCTAAAACTCAGTTAATGTAGGTTGAAAGCCCTTGCAAGTGGGATCTGGCCCAGGAACAGTGAAAATGAAGTGCAACACATAGATGCACCTAGTTTCACCAGGATTGCCTCATTTTTCTGAAAACTAAAACTTAATTCATTAGAATAATTTAAGAAATGCTATAATCTAATATTATTTGTACACATATGGCCTTTAAATTTTATTAAACTCTCTAGACTGTCTAGACAGATGCAAAAAAAACAAACAGAGATAGAATAAGATGGGGGAGAAGTACCACTTTCATCTTGCACTTAGAATGATTACAGCAGAGATGTGAAAATGCTGGACGGCGCCAGTCTTATTGTAAAACACACACGTGCTGCCACCACCTGGTAAACCTGAAAACTGCCTTCAAACTGCGGTCAATATTTCAAAACTTGAATGAGAAGCAGCTACATCTTCTGCCTCCAGAAGTTTATGATTTTGAACATCACAAATGACCTTTTGACAGACAATTTGTGTGTTTGTCACAAACTGAGTGATAACTGTTTATTGTCTGGGAGATTTCTTGGTGGGCTCAAGTTCAAGTGACATGTGAGGTATCGCTAACGCTCGGGGTCATTAGCAGACCACACAAGTGTCTGTTCACTGACCTCCCAGCTCTAGTTCTTTGCCCCTGTCTCACTTATTGTCAGGGTGACGACAGCTGGACTGATAAGGGAGAGACTGTGGCTCAGGCATCAGGCTAGCTGTTCTATGGGGATCTTTTATGTTTACAAGAATTTACTGGCTCAACAGATTACAATGCAAATCAGTGATACTATTAGACTTCACCTGGACGTAGGTAATGAATCATAATGTAAACATCAGGCAGATTGGCTGTTCTGGTTTAGGCCAGTTAAAGAAAAACCTATAGACACTAGGGGGAAAGACAGAAAGATAAATTAGTGACCAAAAGATGGTTTCGTCAGATTTGGTGTTGGCATTGCATGTGTTCACACGTTTGATCCCGGCATTGAATCTCGTTTAATAAACAATATGTAAGACATCATGAGTTTCCTGAGACCTTCTTCTGAGACAAGAGAAAAGACTGCTGGCTCAATTTATAACATTAATCACCTGGAGGATTTCCTGAATCGACAAAAAAATATGTTAGTCAGTTAATCAATCAATGAAGGCTTTGTCACACGAAGTAGTTTTACAATCAAAATCAAACAAATTCAAGCAATTACAGGTAAAGAAATGAAAAAAAGAAGATTTGACATAAAGCAAGCAATTAAAAGCATAATTCATGAGAATAGTATGTATAAAATAAGGTATTCTAAATATTGATAAGCCTTTAATGTGCTTAATTTCTGCTTGTAATTGTGTATTGCACAAGTGAGACCTATTTTAATAAGGATATTTAGTTTTTTAATAAAAATCCTCAGCACCCAGTATCCAACCATGATTAGACTAACTGCCTCTATGGAAACCACCATTAAATATGCAAGAGGAACCAAGAGACTCACTGAGTCTACAGAATCACCCTGCAGAGAGCAAACTGCTGCCTGCTGAGAGATGTTTCGCCTTTTGTCAGATTTGGAGTCGACTACACACACACACACACACACACACACACACACACAGTAAAAACAGATACAGTACAAAGGTATAAAAAGATAAAGGAACAAGACAGACTACAAAACAAAGCACTTCAGTTAAAGTCTGCTTCCTCTCAAGTTGTTGATCTACCTCACACGATCTTCACACTCCTCACTCCCTTTCTGGCAGTCAGACGTCGCAGGAAGTGGATGGAAAAGTAAACACAGCCGGAGGGGGTACGTGGTTCGAGGCGTGCGCATGTGTGTGCAGGAGTGTGTAAACGCTACTTTTATACGTGCAGGTAATGGGTTTGTCCCAATGTAGGAAACACTAACTGTAATGTCAACAGCATGATAACTACCAGGGTCAGTTTGTAAGACAACACAATGCAGGTGTGTCTCTAAACACCCTCAAATAAGCACTTTCTTACAAAGTCTTTGTCCATGATCCTTTAGAATATGGAGGTCATCCAGTTCATGAGAGGGTTTTCTGGTTTCAGTCGGAAACATCTGATGCCGAGCAGATTTTTATTTAGGGAAAGAAAAATCTGTTCTCACAAAAATCAACAAGTTTCATGTTTAGAATAAAGCTTGTTTTGAATAAATAAAAGAAGTAGTTAGAAATTAGTGCTACAGAAACTCATACTTCATTAATGGAAAATCTAAGCGAAAAAAATACCAGTGATCTATCCGCAGGTGGAGGGACAGCTGATCTGCGAGCCAAACGTTTGGGCAGATTTGCTGTCTGGGTGGAGCTCAGGTGAGATGAGCAAGAGAGCGACCACCATTGCTGGCTGTGATAGGCTGACACTCCTGTCAATTAGGCAAAACCCCCCTCGAACACACACATCTTTAAACCTCTAAGGGAGTAAGAGCATTTTCTTTCCCATTCACTCGATCACTCGGACATCAGAGGAACACTTCTGCATCAAGCCACCAGTACCAATGGAGTGTCATGTGGGAAGTTTGGCACAGTGGCTTAAAGTCAAATCTGTAAATCACATGATGCCACCTTTTCCCCCGCCCTAAGGCCAGTAGTGACACTTGAGTGTTGTTGTTTTTTCCTTTTGAGTGAATGAGGTTTGCTGGGTGGGTTTTTGGGTCACTCTCTCCCTTGTGCTCACTCTCTCTGTTTCCCTTCAATTAAAATCTGTGAGCGTTACTTCACACCCTGCTGGTTTGGCACTTCCACTCTCTTGCCTGCAATCTGCACACCTGACCCATATCCTGCCATTCAGCTCCTCCTCATAAGCACTGACTTAGCAGCCAGTCTCTACCAGAATTGTAGAGTTATAAAAAGTAGGCCTTGTGTCAACATCCAACATTGTACCTGCTTGAGAATTAAAACTACAGCCTGTTTGCTCTGTTCTCAGCCTGCTCACTAGCCTCTGCCTCCGTGTTCAGACCTACCTCCTACTGGATACTCTGCTCAACCTGCCAGTAAGCCACTCTGTCATACACCACGAGGTCTACAAGCATTTCCCTCTCTGGCCTGCTAAACTCCAACCACACCACTCTGCCTCTACGCCCTCTCCAGGATTTCCTCCTTGCAATTCTGTGAATATTTATATAAGAAATATTTCCTGACCATTAGCATGGAAAAACATCTTAGACTAATCACAATTTGAACATCTGATTCAATACATATATTATACCAACAATTTACTTATGTATGTCAGCTGGGATCATCCAGTGAAAGATAATGCTGATTTGTTATTGGGCACGAAAGTGGAAAGCTTTTTGATGCAGTGACTTGGCAGCTTCAGACTCATTAGCCATCATGTTTGGATATTTAGTCCAGTGTTTAGCTCAGTTTACATTAAGAAGGCTGCTTTCTTCAACACAAGTGTTGATCTAAAACTTAAATCTTCAGCCAACCAATCTGAAAACAAATGCCCTCCGTCAACAAAAACATGTGTAATTCCTACCAAGGTTATGTCCTGTTTCATTATGTGTCCATGCAGTCCTTTTTAAAGAAGACCTCAGACAGGACACATGTGTTAGTAACGGTTTCATAAAACCCAGAACACCGTTCATGGCATTCTCAGCTTCTACTGTACTGTCCCTCCATCAGTTTCTTTCATTCCTCAGTGGTCAGTCTCCTCCATCACCTCCATCACCACAGTTCTGGGTCCTGTTAGGATCAGGTGGCTGACAGTCCGGTAGTCCAGATTGAGAACATTCAGCCCGTTGACAGAAACCACAAACTGACAAACCTGTAGGTAAAGAAGAGAGGTGAGAAGAAAAATGAATGAGGGAGTCAAAGACAAATTCACTGGTAGACATCCATGATTGCACTGAGTTCGATTTACAGGAGCTTTAAAAGGAAATATCTAGAACTTACAGTCGATGTATGAGGTCCACTGAGTCATGTTGCACTTTCTACTCCCAAATTATTCAGAAAAACTCAACAAATCAATCACTGATATTCTGAAGTTTCTCTACTGGCCACTAGATGTCACATCCAAACCTTCTATTGAAATGAATGGAAACACCCCCAACTTATGCATTTCCACTCCTTTTAAATACATCAAGGGAACAACCATCTCCGCTAACTACATTTCCCGTGATGCCTACCTTCATCCCAGCAGCATCAGCTGGGCCGCAGGGCTCCACAGCCTGGATGTGACACGGCCTGTTTCCTCTCACCACAAACCCCCAGCCCACTGCATCGCCAACAATCTGGAAACACACGGAGAGGTCAGACAGACGTTCATCTGCAGAAAACAAGCCATGAGAAACCTTCCTTACTGACTCCAGCAGGAAAATCATTTGCAATAGTTGTGAAATGCATGCAGAACAAGTCTGGAAAAGAAAAAGATGTGAACAAGCTGTTGTTTAGTGGTGCAATTGTTAATAAGGTTAATATTGTATTTTACTCCACTACACATGTCTGACAGCTTTTGTTACTTTTCAGATTACAATTTAAATTTTAATTACAATCCCCTTCCTGTACAGTGTAAAACAGGTATTTCCAAATTTGGTGATTTTGAATGTTTATGATAAACATTACCTGGTTTTATTTAAACTAGACTAAAAAAAAAAAAAAAAAGGCACAGATAAATAAAATGCATTATTGTTATTTAAAAAACTGATGGATGGTGTGTTCTTTTATGGGGTGAGAAAATCCTCCTCCTTTTCAAGCTAAATACACTCCCCTTCAGCTGAAAAATGCATCGTCGCAAAGCTGAAAACAGGGCTGTTTTTCTGAGCTCATGAAAAGTTCACTTTTTAGAGATCCGTGGTTCTCACAGGACAGCGATGGCGCAAATACGATGACCTTATTTAGACTATGATGCTTTGCTTTAGAACTTAACCTTAAACATCTACAGCAGAAAAATGCAACAACAATATTAATCCAGAAACATCAGCTATAATAGTGAAACACTGACAGGAACATTTTACTGAGCTATGAGTACTTTTGATATTGCGGACAATAATTATTTTAACATAAGCAAGGTTTTGACTTGTAGTGGTATTTTAACAGTGTGGTATCTGAATACTTCTTCCACCATTGTGCTGTTAAATAATAGATGGAGACAATACTTCTTTTTGTTCTTGAGAAGCGCTTACAGTCTCTCACCCGTTCTCAGCTTAAAGAAACAAGCTTTTAAAAGAGGTTAAATTATTGACATACTGTAAATGTTTTCTTGATGTAGGGTCCTCCTGGCCTTTGCAGCTCCTCCGTGCTCACTGGTCTCTTCAAGACTGAAAATGAAACAAGTAAAAATAAACACATAATTTCACTTTACCACCCGCTACCAACAACAGTTTAACCCCTGTGTGTCGCATATGATATGTTTCCATTGCAAATTTAGATATTAACCATTTCCAACCTTAAACTCAATCTCCATATGTAACAAATGCTAAATTTATGTTAAGATTTAAAACCACAGACAAATTAGAAAGTCACCGTCAGTCTTTGTTGTAGCATCGCAACACCATTGCACACATTTCAAATTATTGACAGCTCTCCTCTTTATCAACATCAATGTCTTTGTATGTTACTTTTAAACCTGTCAGCTGTACCAGAAATACCTAAACAACTGTCCTAACTTTGAATACTCAAAGGCTTTTTGGTTTAATCAAAATGTGAACAGAAAGATGATTTCTTAAATAGCTCCTCCAACCTGTACAGGTGTTTGTTGTTTTACCTGATTTGGGGTTGGAGAGCACCCGGGAGCAGGATGAGTTGCTGATTATGCCGACATCTCTCCTGCTGTATCTGCTGCCTTCACTGTTGCTCCTCAGCCGGGCTCCTCCCTGACCTCCACATCCTCCTCTTGCAACCGCCTTCACCTCCTTCGAAGGGCCCACTGATTGCGAGAAAGGAAATCATTTTGCCTTCTGAAGTGATCAGGAGAGCTCCGTGACAATAATCAGAATCAAAACTGAACCGGTTTTGTGTTTAACTTCCTCAGTTCAGCTTCCAACCATTCTGATTCTGTTCAAACATACCTTGATAACAGCTGACGCTCCGTTAAATTGCAGAGATAAGAAAGACAAACAGGTCACGGTGTTGGCTTGAGGGGCGGATCAATGCCCTTGTTAAAGACCCTTTGCTCCATTTTTACTGTGTTTTGTTGGTTTCTTGGTGGATCAGTTTTTGCTCTGACTCAGTGTGAAATTTGTTATTTTTGCTTTGTATATTTATGTTGTTGTTGGTGCCTTTTTTAGTTTTTTGCTTTGCATCACCCTTTTTTAAAATTCTGGACACTGTGGTGTTGTCAAATGAAGAACAACTCCACCCTTCAATTTCTCAAAGCTGGTATCTGTGGAAAGATGCAGGACAGAAGCAGCACTTCGGAGTGAATCTGGTACTCGGTTATTGTAACACATTAGCTAGGATAGCAAAATTGTGTATAGAACATATCTAAAAAGGAAAAAAAGAAACATATATTGTGGACATGTTCACACTAAACAGATCTGCCAGTCTGATGTGTACCAATGTAATCTCACTGTCACCAATTCAAATCTGATTGTGGATTTTTTTGCATGTCATCATCTGTTTCCTCTCCACTCCTATTTACTGTGTTTCTCCGCTACATATAACCTACATGCAAAAAAAGTTGTGTTTTACTTTTTAAGTTAACAGTTAAAACCTTAGTTAAAGTCAGAGAAAGATAGATAGCATGCAAACCTGGACCTCCATTAGAGTTTCAGGCTTTGGGCCTATTCTACTTCTCAACCATCCACGTTTGAAGTCTGCAGGGTGTTTGATACTTCAATAATTGTGAGCAGAAAAAAAACAACATAAAGTTGGTATTTCTAAACTCAATTTCTTTAACATTAACCTCTCTGTGGTGGTTTCATATGCTTACGTAGCAAAGATTTACAGTTCTTTTACGATATGATGACACAGTGACTAATTGAAGACAACCTCATACACCCAGATAATAAAATGCTAGAAATAAAATGATAAAGTTGTTTGTTTACTGATTGATGAACAATGTTGTGCCCTTTGTCTCATAATAACAATAACACTTCCAGTCAGGATGTAGCCATGGTGACCAAAATCCTTTCTTGAAACTTGTGTCTAGTATGTGGCAGTTAAAATGACTAACTGGGCAAACTCTTTATTAACTTCTCACTCATTGTAAAAATATGCCGGAGCAGTGGTTTGTTCGGTCCACGCACATGCTGTCATGACATACTGCAGAATTTAACTATATTTAGTTTATATTTGAACCCACAAAAGTGATAAAACAAACAAAAGAAGAGATGTCCCCATGGGCTATGGGTCTAAGGCATATACCATATAACTACAGTGTCCCTGGTTGGAGCTGGTGATTGTGTTAAACGTATGATTTACCACAGTAATCTACCACAGTAACCTCTAAAGAGTGTTCTCAGCTAAAAACAAGACATCGTGAAACCAGGTACAGATGAAAAACAACCCAGTTCAATGATATGGTAAAAATTGTCTTGGAGCATAATGCAGTTTCATCTATTATTTAAGTATTTATTGAGGGCGCAAAGGCTCAGACCCCTGACTTCTCTATGATATTATTTGTTTCTGGGGAACCTGACTATTCCAGTGCTCAGGACGTACAATGAAGCAGTTCTTACCGGCTGTACGAGGTCCCATGTCTCTTCAGTCGTTTATCCTATCGTCCAGAGAAGAAAGCTTCTGAGGATGAATCCAGAGGAGGAAGACCTTTAACTGCTCATGTAAACTTACAAAAATACAGATGGACGCATGGACTCAGACAGACCAGTCTGTAACAGCTCTCTGGCCTTAAATGGGTTTCTGCACAAGCAGGATGACAGCTCCCAAAGTTTTCTAAATCAGCTGGTCAGTTTAGTCCCTCTGTGTTTACAGATCTGAAAGCGAGGTAGTCATCCCGTTCGAGAAAAAAAGGTATGCGCGTGAGCTAAATATTAAACCTGTGAACAAACAAACTCACCCTCAGCAGGAGGGAGGAGCAGAGAAGTAGAATTTTCCCTCTTCGCAACAGTAAAGTAACATTAACGATACACTATAATTTCTTTTTCACTTTTCAAAAAACAATTTAATATTTTTTAGTACATTGTACATCATCATCAAAAAATGTACTTTTAAAATTAAAAAATAATAGCTATTTTTTCCACTGTCTAACCTGAAGATGCTGCACAAACTTTTCTTATAGAAAGAATCATTTGTAGGATGTAATGTTTAGCAGTGGTTTACTGTGCAGAAAAGAACAAAAATATCATGCAATTACAAAAAGAGCCTTTCCAATTCATTGCTTTATAGCAAAAAATCTTTTAAATTTTATACACATACAGATTTAAAATACAGATTAAGGTGCAAGACCTTTAGCATCAAAACAAAAGATAGAACTGAATTTATAAGATATCTTGTAAAACATTCAACCTGCACAAAATGGTACATAATAAAGAATAAAAATCAGGTCTATTATAATTGTGGAGGGTTTGAGAAGGAGATTTAATTACAAAGATTACATGTATTTAATGTGTATTCGTGTATTCCCCTAGAGGCCTGACGGACAAGCTGGTTTGACTCCACAATCTAACTTGTAAAAATTATTTCCTCAGCTCCTGTTAAGTAAGTGTTTGAGGATGTGTGGTTTCTACTTTTCATAACTGCAATAGTACTCCCTGTTCCCGGGAAGGCTGAATATCAATAATATCTGTGTTTAACCTTTTGCTCCATCTGTTGCTGCAGGCCACATTTTGTGATTCCTACTGATAAGAGGGTGGATTTCTCCATAAAATTCTTGCATTGAGCAACTTAAGAAAAAGCAAACAAAGTTGATCAGGTGGACATGAAGTCTCAATGATAGCTGTTGCTCATATACAGTATGTGCCAGAGCTTCAGCCTGGTTGCCATGCAGACTGTAGGAGGCTGCAGCTGGAGAGCAAAAGGAAACACAAAGATCATTTCTGCTCTGGTGGACGGAGGAGAATCAGGACAAAGGCAAAAGCAGCGGAGATTTCCATGAGTCGATAGTGTGCAGAGAGACGAGCGCATACTTAGCTTTTAAAAACCTCATATATGTATGATCAATGTCCAGCTGGCATTTTCAAATGAGTAAAAAGAGCATTGTCTACAAATGCAACTCCAGGTCTATTTGTTCTTTCTTTTTTTTAAATGGATGTGGATATGGTGTGGACATACAGCGTTATAATGCAGAAGCATTACGTAATAAATGAATGGCTTTCTACAGCACTTGCTGTCCAACTAAAGATGTCTGAGCCTGTCAGCTGAGTCATTTGGACAACGTGGCCGAGAATGACAACAAAAAAGAAATATGCCGGCGTCGACATCAACAACAACAACATGTTGCAGACAGAGTAAACATGCTTCTGATAAATCCACATTCTGTTCTGTCTGCAGGAGGAAACATTCTTTAGATCAGAGCCGATCACTGATCAATCACAATGACCAGGAACAGCAATGTTGGCCGCTTGACTCATGACCAGGAACACAGTGTTCCTGGTCATGAGTCAAGCGGCCAACATTGCTTGTTAAACTGAAGATAACAACACAACAACAACAACAAGACATAAAAAATCAAAGAAAATCCAGGCTGTGTAACTAAGACTTAGTTACGAAATGTGTGAAACTTAGTTACTAAGTTATTAACATGAGGTTGGCTGTCATTTAATGTTCATTACATAATAAATATATGCTTTGTTCCTGACTGAAATATCTTCACATCTATTGGATGCATTAATATGACATTTTGCACATGCAATCTTAGTCATTGTGAGCATGTTAGCATGCTGACATTAACATTTATCTTAAAAAAACTCTCTGTCATCAATGGAACTGCTGTATGTTAATATTGTAGGTCTTAATATGAAAATGTATGCCAGGTTTATCCTGGCCAAACTGATCCCTGTGTTTGAGATTATCTTTATAAATAACATTGAAATCCTTCCCGTTACAAAATGTTTTTGTACCTACTAGTTATTTTAAATGTGAGAAAATATGGGTTCATGGTTTACAAATACCAAAATTATCCTTGACTCAGACTATGATCCTAAACCTGGCTCCTTTGTATATTTCAATGTTCACTCTATTTTATATTTAAGGACCAAATACTTTGGGTCTAATAAATGCAAACTTTAAAGTCAAAATTACAAGCTGTGAGTTTGAAAACGTGAAGCCAGATACTTTGAAATCCAAAATAATAGCCTACATTCAGCTGCAAATATGACCTAATGGACCGCTCGGTGGTGTAAGGGCTTGGTAGCTCGAAAATGCAGACAGGAGCTAAGTCATGTAGTGCCTTCTAAGTAATTGAAAGAATTTGAAAATCAATCCTGAACTAAGCTGGCACTCATGTTAAACTATATACATGTTAATGTTGTCGATCAATCCAACCCCATTGTCTGTTATCATTCTAAGAAACAGTGATCAATGTCAAGTTGCAATTTTGTCCTCCAAGTTTTGCACAACCCAATTTTTCTTCTTTCTGTTGTAGGAATAAGAACTTTTCATTGAACTGTGTTTATTTCAATTTCAATTGTTAGCATTCCTTGAAGCTCAGGAAGTATTGTTAAACTTCAGTGAGTCTTTATTTTATGGGCTTTTACGTTCTGTTTTTGTTATAATTGTATGTACTACACAGAAAATTTTTTTTGCATTCGCATGTTCATCCAAGGAACAGGGGTCCTTCAGGGGTTTATGGAGGGTTCTTATGAACAAGGTTACACAGCTTGATTCACTGGAAAATCATTTGATGTTTTTTTTAGGACCCAATCTCCTCGAACGGATGTCTGTGCTTATCTATTATGGGGTCTTTTAATGAGGAAATTTGGGTCCTGATCTGTCCAACCAACAGACTGCACTATCAACCAAAAACAAACTCTGCAGTCTCTTAACCTTTGCCACAGTGACCCCAGAGCTCCGAAGATCCCGCGATAAAAACACCAGCATGTCTGAATCACTTCATTGATTTGTTTTCTTGCCAAAGCAATTAACTAACAGTCAAGAGCAGCTATTGTAAACTGTACAAGTTTATAACAGTTCAGGGCTGGAGTGAGCTTCTGAGATGACGGTCATCCATTAACAAAATGTTTTACTCTCAGTGGTTGACATCATGTTCCGCATCTGGATATGAGTTGATTTTATTGCACTTTTTTCCCCTTCACATGTAACTCAGGTCTTGTGTTTTATTGTCAACAGCAATACAATCCTGCACAAACTACTATCCTATCTACAATCCTGTGCAACTATCCTGCATTACAAAGTACCAAAGCTCAGTGTTAGTGCAGGAAACAGTGTGATGATCACACAGGAGTGAAAAGGTTACGGTGTCAAAGAAATGTCAAGTGTCAGCAACATGATCTCCCACTGAGTTTGTTTAAATGTTTGACCAACCTAGATATACGACTCCAATTGATCCCCCCCCCCCACACACACATATAACAAAAACATAATAACTCCCTTGAATAATAAAGGGTCTGAAACTGTGGTATTGATACAGTTGACACATATTAGTGACCGGTTTCCATGTGACACATGGTGGGAATTAGCTGGTCTTTGAGTTTATTTGTTTCTACTTTACTAAACTCTACCCTTCCTCATTGCACCCTCAATGGAAATAACCTTGAGCAAAGCGTGTGAATGTGTGTGGAGCTGCCCTTTTATGAATAGGTTTTGAAAACTGCACAGTGTTCACAGTTTGTCTCTCTGTACCTCCTCTACAGCCATATTTCATGTTCCCAAGGCTCATTCATAGACATTTTCCATCCATCCACCAGATGCTCTCAGGCTTGCTGTAACAGCCAATGCTTTGACTCAGGGTCTATTCCATGTTTCTATCTTGTTCCCCTTCCCTAGTTGTTTGTTAGTGTGTGTGTGCGTGTGTTTTGGTCATGACTTCTCTCTGGGCACGTGGTGGAGCTACACACTGGTTACCCCCTGCTCACATAATCCTGGTTCATTATCACCAGATTATTCCTTAGCACATGTGGGAGAGTACCTCAGGCTATATTGTCCCCAGTGTTCTTTTGTGCAGCTTGTTTTTGATCACCTGTTGAGCTCTTAGTAATCCCCGTTGTTTTTCTTGTGCCTTAAAACTCCTGTGCCTCTGCCAGCTACTGCGACCGCCGCAGCCAACCAGTACAGGACAATGCCAACTCAATCCAGCCTGTCTCTCGGCTCTCGTCAGCCTCACCAGCCACCTCTTCACCAGCACGTTTGTCAACTTTTAAACCCCATCCACCTTCACACCTGTTCCCACTGCGCCTCATTTGCTCTGCAGTCACCTGGCCTTCCCTGTCCACCTCCCCGTCAGCCTCTCAGTTCATATACCGGCACAGTTTCGTTCATTCCCTGCCAGAGCATCAAAATTGCCAGGTAACTCATGCCTTTGCTTTCAGATCGTACACGCATCTGAGTTTGCCTTCTTACCTTCAGCCTGCGCACCTACAACTGCCTGTAAGCCTGATCTTTTAGTAAATCTCTGAAATTAGCCTGTCCGCCTCACCTGTCTGCATTTGGGTCCCTTTCATTTCTCCCTTACACTCACCAGCCGACAGCAGCATTTCACGTGCATTTTAGTCAAAAAGTCACTGCCGATGTATCTTTGCTATCATAAACTCAACAGCTTAATGATCTAATGCTGTTGTGTCTCATTGATTTCATTAATCACTAACCTCACAGGCTGTAGGACTGAGAACAGCACAGTCAATATACAGAGTGTTATTACACTAACGGCACATTTCTCAGAAATGGAGGATCCCACATTAAAACATAAAATCTGGATGCACAAACCGATATAATACTGCAGGTGTCTGCAAACGATGAACTTGAGATATAGTAAGACTTGTTATGTGCAGTTGCAGTGCTGAGTTTGTTCCAGCTATCCAGTACTATTTTAAAGTTGTCTAAACTGTGTGTGTTTGTCCTTTCCATCTCTATCTCTCCCCTCCTGTTCACTGTAACAGAGATAATGCTGCTCTCTGCTGGACAAAAAGGTTCGGACACATTTAAGTTTATTTTATTTATCTATTGTCTTTTTTTGTCCTCTTGTTCTCCAGTCAGTATTTCTTCAAGCTTGTCTCTTGTTAGTGTCTCCTCTCCTAATACATCTGAGCAAAGTATTACTAAGCGCTTTAGCTGGCACAAAAAAAGGGATGCTAGAAAGAAGCAAATGAGAAAGGGTTATAAATATTTTAAGAAAAACAATATCACTGGCGAAATATGAACAACTAGTCAGTATAAACGTACTGTGTTTCTCCCTTTTTCCCTTTTTCCAGGAGTTTGTCTGTGATGGATTTTAGGTGGGACAACACAAGGTGTTCAAAGGACTTCATAACCCGTCGCCCTGACCTCTGTGGTTATGAAGTTCTTTGAACGCCTTGTGTTGTCCCACCTAAAATCCATCACAGACCCTCTCCTGGACCCCCTGCAGTTCGCCTACAGAGCCAACAGGTCTGTAGATGATGCAGTAAACATGGCCCTTCACTTCATCCTCCAGCACCTGGACTCCTCAGGAACCTACGCCAGGATCCTGTTTGTGGATTTCAGCTCTGCTTTTAACACCATCATCCCGGCCCTGCTGCAGGACGAGCTCTCCCAGCTGAACGTGCCTGACTCCACCTGCAGGTGGATCACAGACTTCCTGACGGACAGGAAGCAGCACGTGAAGCTGGGAAAACATGTCTCTGACTCCAGGACCATCAGCACCGGTTCCCCTCAAGGCTGCGTTCTTCTCTCTGTACACCAACAGCTGCACCTCCAGTCACCAGTCTGTTAAGCTCCTGAAGTTTGCGGACGACACCACCCTCATTGGGCTCATCTCAGGTGGGGATGAGTCCGCCTACAGGTGGGAGATCTACCATCTGCTGACCTGGTGCAGCCAGATGTACTTCCTGCGGCAACTGAAGAAGTTCAGCCTGCCAAAGACAATGATGGTGCACTTCTACACCGCCATCATTGAGTCCATCCTCACCTCCTCCATCACCATCTGGTACGCTGCTGCCACTGCCAGGGACAAGGGCAGGCTGCAGCGTATCATTCGCTCTGCAGAGAAG